>NC_084830.1:71595423-71898453 GCF_033115175.1 Lepus europaeus | reverse complement strand
TGTTAGTACCAATGGTATCAACCACTTTTAGTCTCCTCTTAATGCTTCTTGACAAATGGTCATTCAGAATTTTTTTTTAAGATTTATTTGTTTAGCTGGCACCGTGGCTCAACAGGCTAATCCTCCGCCTAGCGGCTCTGGCACAACAGGTTCTAGTCCTAGTCGGGGCGCCGGATTCTGTCCCAGTTGCCCCTCTTCCAGGCCAGCTCTCTGCTGTGGCCCGGGAGTGCAGTGGAGGACGGCCCAAGTCCTTGGGCCCTTCACCCCATGGGAGACCAGGATAAGCACCTGGCTCCTGGCTTCGGATCAGTGCGGTGCGCAGGCCGCGGAGGCCATTGGAGGGTGAACCTACAGTAAAGGAAGACCTTTTTCTCTGTCTCTCTCTCTCTCACTGTCCACTCTGCCTGTCAAAAATAAAAAAAAAAAATTAAAAAAAGATATATTTGTTTATTTTGAAAGAGTTGCAGAGAGGGAGAGGCAGAGATAGATTGTCCATACGCTGGTTCACATTCCAGATGACTAAAATGGCTAGCACTGGGCCAGGCCAAAGCTAGGAGCCAGGAGCCAGGAGCTTCATCCGGGTTCTTCCAGATGTATGTAGGGGCACAAGCACTTGGGTCATCTGCCAGGCTTTCCCAGGTGCATTAGCAGGAGCTGGACTGGAAGTGGGGCAGCTGGGACACAAACCGGTACCCATATGGGATGATGACATCATAGGTGGTGGCATTGCTCGCTATGCCACAGTGCTGCCCCCTCCTCCTGTTTTTTTAAAGATTTATCTATTTTGAAAAAGTTACAGACAGAGAGAGAGACAGAATTTCTTTATGACTTTGGATTTATCTACATTTTCTCCTTATGGCTCAGACCTTCATACCTTAACCTACCTTTTAAAATTACCTGTTGTAGCATGTAAGTGGAAAAAATCCATTCCTTCTCTATGAATTTGTTCAGTTTTATTTTAACACATAGAAAATTTTTTCTAAAAGCTAAGTTTCTGTTTTTTTCTCCCCAAAGTTGGTCCAATATCAGTCAGTCCAGCACAAATCTGCATTTTGTATTGTAGAATTTTATAACACTCTAATTTTTCATTGAGCCAGAACACCTCATTTCGGTCAAAAATAAATAGCTAAGTAGTTGATCCTATTTACGCTTTAAAATAGAACAATTTTGTCATATTATAAAAAAGAAAAGAAATTTCATTTCTTTAAATATTCCTTCAAATCTCTCAGCAATATGCTATAGTTTTATTCACATATTTGTCACAAATACTTATACAAATTATTCCTTATCTTTCCTTTTCTGAGTTTTTGTGTTATAGTTATTGCTGTTGTTTAAAATTGTAATATAAATTTTGTACGAGTATAGGAAGGTTATCAGTTTTTAAATTTTTTTTAAAGATTCATTTTATTTATTTGAAAGGCAGAGTTAGATAGACACACACACAAATTGAGAGAGAGGTTTTTCCATCTGCTGGTTCACTCCCCCAAATGGCCTCAACAGCCAGGGCTGGGTCGGTCCGAAGCCAAGAGCTAGGAGCTTCTTCCGGGTCTCTCACGCGGGTGCAGGGGCCCAAGCACTTGGGCCAACTTCCACTACTTTCCCAGGTACATTAGCAGGGAGCTGAATCGGAAGTGGAGCAGCCAACACTCAAACCGGTGCTCTTCGGGATGTCAGCTTCGCAGACAGTGGCTTCACCCGCTGTGCCACAATGCCGGCCTTACCGGAGGGTTTTGATGCTACTCTTATTAACTAAGTAAATGGGCTAGCAATCTACATGAAAACATAGGGAGGCAAAGTCAATTCTGTCCTCCATGAGCAAGGAAACAGAAATTAGTCTTCTAAGCAAATACATAAGAAGGGCCAGCATTGTGGCATATTATGTGAAGCCTCTGCCTGCGGTGCCACATGACATTCAGGTGCTGGTTTGTGTCCCAGCTATTCCTCTTCCTATTGAGCTCTCTGCTAATGTGCCTAGGAAAGCAGTGGAGGATGGCCCAAGTGCTTGGGCCCTGGCACAACATGGGAGACTCAGAAAAAGCTCCTGGCTCCTGGCTTCAGATCGGCCCAGGTCCAGCCACTGGGGCTATATGGGGAATGAGCCAGCGGATGGAAAACCTTTCTTTCTGTCTATCCTTCCTCTGTCTGTAACTCTTCCTTTCAAATAAATGATTTTTTAAGAAAAAAAGAAAGTACATAAAAATTCAATCCAACAAGTAGTTATTTTAAGGGTCAGCATACAAAAGGCAATGATCATGGAGTTGTGAAGGTGTTACCAGGATGTAAAAAAAAAGTTTTATTTCTATTTTGTGACTATCAGGAGAAAAATAAACAAGTATGCCAAGCCTAAGTATAGAACTGAAAATAATAAGTGGTAAACAGGAAGATACTTTGTAAACTACAAAAAGTAAATTATAAAACTAAAAAAAATGGAGTTGAAAGACAAATTTGTGTTTTTGCCGAAATCCCATGGATACTACTTTGACCCTGAATTCCATGGATAGTGCTTTCAGAATGCATATTTTTCTGTGAGCTTTTTGCGGATGTATGTGTATATGTATCTCAGGACATTCAAGTGTGAAATGTCATCATTGCTATACCCACACACTTTCAAGGAGCAACTCCAAGAGCACTAACACAGAGATCACCCTGGGTTTCTCCCACAGTGTCTTCCTTGCAAACACTCACCAGGCCCTGCCCTGGCAACAGAGAACCAGGGCTTCCAGCATCCAAACGCTGGCTGCCGGGTATCATAGTTCCTTCCTCTTTTATAGAAAACCAAGTACTTTCTGGGTGACAGGTATTTCTCCAACTTGCAAAATCAACTAATTCTGAATTAGTTTAAAATATCTTATGCTCTTGAAAGCACAAAGTGTAGGTCAGCATAGAGCACTTCACTTGAAACTAAGTTGCTTAACATTGGCATAGCTGGTGTGTTGATGACAGACATTTTTTCTGAGCTAAAAATAAATGTATTACTAACAAATATTAAAACAATTAATAATCACCTAAGGTTTAGTGTAATAAAATATTATTGCAAATTTAGGAAATCAATTAAACCATAAAACAAGCCAATTTATTTGATTTATAAGAAAAAAAAATCACTGAAGATTACTCCCTTTATATTACGGTGTTGTACTGAAGAGCCTGTCCACAAGTTACTTTCCTTGGTTTTTGACTCATCAAACCCATGCTCTAGTAAGAGCAGAAGCTTTTGTCCCAGCACAATTTTTTAATAGAAAAGGTGAGAATAAGGGACTATAGCCCCAGGTATATAAACATCAGATTTGGAGGGGTGGGCATTCAGCCCAGTAGTGAAGAGGCCCGTGCCCCATGCCAGGTGAAGATTTGGACTCCAGCTTCCTCCTACTGCGTACCTGGGAGACAGTGGTAAGGGCTGAGTAACTGGGTTTCAGCACCCACATGGGAGACCTCTACTGAGTTCCTGGCTCCTGGCTTCAGCCAGGCCCACTGCTGGCTGTTGCAGGCATTTGAGGAATGACCCAACTGATGGGCCCTCTCTTTGCCCATTGTTCTGTCTGCATCTCTCTCTAATTAAGAAACAAACAAACAAAAAAAACTTAAAAATTGGACTTGGGATGGGAGTCTGCATTATGGAAGGCCCAGAAAGTATGGAACCATTGACGCTGTAAATCCTAACACCAAAGAATCCTTTGGTTTGTTGCAATTAGGACAGGGAAGAGGGGAGATCCAAAGTAGTCACACTCTTACCTGGGGGAGTAAGCTGTGTGTGAGAGCTTCACGTGCCTGTGTCTCACCATTTCCCACAACTTCCCTACCCTGATTCCCAGCAGAAGTGACACAGGACCAGACACCTGCCTCTTGTTAACTCTTGAGGGCCACCATATCTACACCACCAGATAGGATGGCAACCATAATACAGGTGAAATCATATTACTTTCCACAAGACAAAAGAGAAAATTCAACCGAAGTGTAATGTCTTATTTTTATTTAGACTTACATCCATCTTTATACAGTACTTTCTTTTAACTGTGGAAAAGCCCAGCAGGAGTACCGACTAACCAGCAGCAGGTTCAACTGCAACATGATCAATGCCAACAGCCTGTCCTCACTGTTTGCCGACTGCCTTTCCGTGAAAGTCCAACAGAAAGAACTCTTTCTCCACTCAGTCAGAAAGAGCCACACTGTACTAAAGATGCAGAAATAAACTCCAATTCCATACTGTTGCTCATAAAAAAATGACTTCCATATAGGCATCGTCATGCTGCACACGGAGACCTTTCTTATAAAATGATACCCAGGACATTTGTCAGAAATAGGCAAGCCAGAAGTGCATGATGGCACTAAAGTCGAAAGCCTTCTGTGATGGAGGAAAATGTTATATCCTGTGATACTGATGTCTCCTGTCACTCTTGTTCCTTAAGGTATCAAACATTTTTAATGGTACAGAAAATCAAAATTTCTGGTTTATTCTTTTCTTAGAATAGCAATAAAGTTCCTGTCAATTGTGATTTTTCTAAGTCACATGACAAATAATATTTTTAAAAACCAAAAAAAGACTTACTTTTTTATTCCTTAGAATTCAAGTAAGACATTCCTAACTCACTTTAAGAATTACACCCTAAATTTCCTAAGTCATGTTCTAATTACTGCTTTAAGCACATACTTTGATAATATATCAAATGTTACTGAGAGCCCCTCACAGATTCAGAAGGTCTTACTGAGCCAAACAGTGAACTAACCAAAGTATACAGAGGGTGGCTGGGAAAAAGTTAAGATTTAGAAGAAAATAAGGCCAAAAGTAAACAACAGAATTCAGAAACCACACTTGAAACTACCCCAGAGATGGTTAAACGTCTTGAAATTACTTGTACCTTAGATTTTAAACAGCTAAAACATGTAATTTAAATATATTACCCTATTCACATCCCTGACCACCACACACTGCTAATTGGAGGGTGAAATCAGGCATTACCACATCATTTCTGCCTGGTGAGATAATTTTGGTTTTCTTCAAAGCATTCTGCCAATACTCTTATTTTCACCAGGAAATGTTTACTTTTTATTTTGAAGGAAATTTATATCTGCAATCACCAGTCCCAGGTTTGTCAAATTGCAAAATATAAAATGAAAGCTTGAAATAAGTATATAAGAATCAATCTGTTTTATAAGTATTGAGCATATCTAATACACTTCAACCATTTCCAAAGACAGGGGCTAAACAAATATTTTATGGATACTTCTTTTATCTCTTTATTCTCCTCAAGTGAAATAACTTATAATCAACTTTTATAAGGTTACAAGCTTAAACTTTTTCCATTATTGTTGACATATTAGGTTGAATTACACCTGCCTTCTCTTTCCTACTTTACATCTGATAAGAAACAGCCCTCACACCAAGACTACAGTGTGATATTTCAACAACTATACCAGACATAGTTCTTTTGAAATCTGAATTTACAGAAAAACTACATCTCCTACATCCTTAAAGTAGAACATTTAATATACACATTTATATATTTGTTTGAGCGCCAATTCAGTCTCTATGTACCCTTCAGTTGTGAATTATGTCCAGTAAACAAATAAAACATCTGTTTGTATTAGATCACAACTAAGTTTGAATGTATTTTGGTCTCTATTATATCAAATTATTTTTTGCCTAACTTCTCACTTTTTCACCACATAGTTTTGGCACTGTATAGACAATCCCTGACATCTTAAAGAACAGAAAATTTAAAAATAATAGCAAATTGCTGCTAAATTTCTTCTTGATGGGTGCTATTAACACCTATTAACATCAGGTTGTACCCATGACTACACATCAACTTAGTCTCTATCTTCAGAAACAAAAAGAAACAGGATAGGAATTTTAACAGACTAGTAAAAAATGGAATTTTTTCGTGCTGCTCATGAAGTGAAATACAGCCATAAATCAGGAACAGCTTTTGAAAGCAAGTATGATTACTAAGCTTTCCTAAAGGCAATTCTGAACTTATCACTCACTTGCAATATTTCTACCTTAAAAAACAGTAATGACTTACATGTAATTTCCTTAAGGACAGCAAACACTTTAAAATGCAAAAGAATTTTGTATTTTACCCCTAAGTGTAAAAATAAATATTTCACTAAGGAATGGGGGGAAAAGAACATTTAAATAATTTTATTGCATTGGAAGTTGCCAATTTGACTGTGAGTAGTTTCATTGCAGATGAAAAGAAATCAAAATACAGGACAGATGTTGAACAAACCACGTTTAAGTTCTGTCACACCGTGGCATTTTTCAAATGATTTTGGCTCATCTATTAAATAAGGTGCATTTTGCTTGACTTTGAAAAGGGAAACATCAGGAAATATTTAAAGGCCAATTGCTGCCAATTAACTTTGATCAGTAAAAGTTCTATTTGAATCTTTCAGATTCCTCTCCTGTCTGAAATAACATACGTTTATAAAATCGAACGAAACAACAACTTGATGATTAATGCCTGTTGGCAACCCTACCACAGCTTTCTTAAAAGTGGAATTTAAATAAGCAACTGTCTCTGTTAAGAAGGGGGTGACAGGTAGCTATGATCATGTTTTCTCATTATGGAGATTGAAAAACAATATTTGTTATTAAGAATGTTGCTAACCAAGCTCATCATACTGTCAATGCTGCTAACACATTTAGCTAGCCATCACACAAAAGTTTCCAACCAATCACAATGGGCCAATAAAATCAGCAGCAGTTTGACATAAGGAACCCTGGCAACCAAGTCCCGACTACAATATCCTCCAACAATGTCCTCCAAGCGACTGGACCATCCAGAAAGAAAAGCATCCACACTAATACAGGAAGAGTATGACATAGACGGCATTTGTAAGTATTACTACTTCTGTTGGATTGTAAAGGTAAAGGTAAATCTCCACAGAGATTATGCATCATTTGAGAAACAGGCAGCTTCGGCTAATCCACAAACTTCAACACTTAAGATTCACATTACCAAATCCAAATCCCTACCAACAGTGACGTGGGATCTAAGTTGGAAACACAACAGCCAAAGAAAGGCAAAGCAGAACTACCATGAAGGTGGAACACTGCCAGATGATCAATTACTTTATCTCATTATTCCAATTATATGTTTAAAAATAATATCCCGTTGCTATTTAAGGCCAGTCTCCACTTTTCAGACATGCAACATGACGTATAAAACCATTAGGACTTACTTCTAAGTCGTTAAAAAATAGATGTGTATCTGCCAAGTTGAAAATCATTTCTTCCATTCGCAGGCCAAGGGAAACTGAAGTGGGTGGATCCTAAAAGAAGAATTTCATAGGTCAACATCATGTATGCGTGATGTCACATAAATATAGTGTCACATTAGGTGGGAGCCAGCACCAGCAAAGGCAAGAAGCAAGAGACACCCAGGGAAACGGAGACTCTGGTTGCCTTTCGTGTGCACAACTTATTGTGTTTAGGCTTCAGTGCTTTATTTACTGACACTGTCCTACGTGTTGTTGGTACTTGGCACAATGAAGAAATCATATGCCACTTAAATATTATAAAAATGTAAAATCTACAGTTACTGAGACATAAAACAGGGGAGACATTCAGCTCAATATGTTTGTTTCAGGAGCAGCAGTCAGTCAATCAATATGCCATTATCCTCTCACTGTCTTAACTCTACCAGTCAAATAAATAAAAAAATGCCATATATATATATATTATACCATGATCCACTTTGAGTTCCAGATGTCCTGCCACAAATATCAGAAAATAAATATAGGCCGGCGCCGTGGCTCAACAGGCTAATCCTCCGCCTTGCGGTGCTGGCACACCGGGTTCTAGTCCCGGTTGGGGCAGCGGATTCTATCCCGGTTGCCCCTCTTCCAGGCCAGCTCTCTGCTGTGGCCTGGGAAGGCAGTGGAGGATGGCCCGGGTCCTTGGGCCCTGCACCCGCATGGGAGACCAGGAGAAGCACCTGGCTCCTGGCTTTGAATCAGCATGATGCGCCGGCCGCAGCGGCCATTGGAGGGTGAACCAACAGCAAAAAAGGAAGACTTTTCTCTCTGTCTCTCTCTCTCTCACTATCCACTCTGCCCGCCAAAAATAAATAAATAAATAAAAAATAAAAAAAAAAGAAAATAAATACACCGTTGATTAATTTCAGAAGGATGCTAAGCGGAATTTTACCCTAGATGACAGCTCTCCACGATTATTTGTATTTATTCAGACTGCTTGCCAAGTTTGAGTATATTCAAAGTTGGAATTGATGGTCACTCTGATCACCCAGGACCATGTCTAGCTCAGGGAACTGACCTGGACACTCACATGACACTATCTGGGCATCAAATAGCCAGCATTATATACACAGAAGAGTTCTAGCACCCTGAAACCTAGCTTTGGGCCATACTGTTGAGTAGTCAAGTCTATGCAACTTATATCCTGATGTGATTTACTGGCACTGAAATGCCCCTGGCTGATATGCAGATAGGTACAATCTTCATGGTGTTGCCCTATTTGTAATATATAAAATCCAGGAAGAAATATGGTTCATGACTGAAGAGCCAGCATAATTAGTGAAGGAAAAATTTCTGGAAAGATAAAAGGATTCTATAACTTAATAAAGGATATGTTTTTGAAGGTTTTATTGGCATTCTAGTAATAATAGTTACTTTTATATGTATGGTATTTAAGATTTTTCCAAAGAACAACAATTTCTTATTTATTTATTTATTTATTTAAAAAATTTTTTTGACAGGCAGAGTGGACAGTGTGAGAGAGAAAGACAGAGAGAAAGGTCTTCCTTTTGCTGTTGGTTCATCCTCCAAATGGCCGCCGCGGCCGCGCTTATCTGAAGCCAGGAGCCAGGTGCTTCTCCTGGTCTCCCACACGGGTGCAGGGCCCAAGGACTTGGGCCATCCTCCCACTGCACTCCCAGGCCACAGCAGAGAGCTGGACTGGAAGAGGAGCAACCGGGACAGAATCCGGAGCCCCAACCAGGACTAGAACCCGGTGTGCCGGCGCCACAGGCGGAGGATTAGCCTAGTGAGCCGCAGCACCGGCCAACAATTTCTGATATACTATTTTATTGTCACAGCAACCCTTGGGAATAAGTACAGAATCTACCTGTATAATTACTTGCTCTGGGAAAGTGTTAATTAGAGGAATTATGCCTTCAGGTAAGGTCGCCCATCTGGCCTGGGTACTCTATCACCACAGTCTTCAAGTGTTACGTCAGCGTCAAGAAGATAAAACTCAAAGAAAGTAAGATTCTCACTATTCAATACTGACCCACATAAACCTTACACACAATCTCTGCATTGTCTTCTGGATACACTTTCTAATCTTAGGACTTGCCTGTGTCTTCCTCCCTGCTCTCCATGTAACTGAAATCTACCCTCCCCTTGAGTATCCTCCACGAGCCCCACCTCCTCCTGCAATAGGAGAGTCCTAGCCTGGGGAGGCAGGACCTATGTTTGCTTGCCCATTTTGAGGCTCTGTGTATGCACTGAGCCTCGTTTGTGGATGTGATAGAAGGCTAGATGGCAAACACAGTGTCCTCACATAAAACAAGAAAAGAATAGGTGTTTCTCAATTTGACACAATTATACATGTTTATATACTTAGGAGTGTGTAGGGACCTGGAACGGAGTGATGGGGTGGACATGCTCGGCACCTGGTATGGGCCAATCAGGTTCAGCCAGGGAGGCAGAACCAGCACCTCCCACTGCCTTCTAGCACTGCCATACCACTCTCTAAGGCCACCCAACCCATAGAAGCACCCTCCCACCTTCCAGGAGTGCTAGAAGGGGAAGGGGCAGAGGTCTGTGATGCCTGCCCCTTCTCTGCTAGCCGCCAGGCAATGGGAAGGAGGTGGAGGACATGGCATTGCCAGAAGTCAGGGGTAGATTGGCCAAGGGACAAAGCAAACACTCCAAGGTTTACGAGAGGGCTGGGAGGAAATACAGACGCAGAGGCTAACTCTGTCCAAAAGCTGGCCCGGGAGGCACAAATGCAAACAATTCCCTCAAATTTCCCGTCGGACGATTCACAGCCCTTAGCATTCATAAACGCTCCCTTTGAATACTACCTGCAATCTATGAAATGTCGTACGTTGTAGAAGCATAAACACGGTTTACAGATAAGTGAAGAAAAAATAACTCATCTACTCTAGGTTTCATAGGAAATTGCTCACTCCCAAGGATAATAAATAGCAGTGAGAGTGGTGAAAAAATTCTTTTAAAGTCAAATATTCAAGTAGTCCCCAGAACAGAATTAACCAATAGGGGAAGTCCAAACAGCTGTTTCTGAAACAGAACACCTGACTAAGGTGTTTACTCCCTCTAGTTCAGGCCAATAAAAATACATGACTTGTCTCATAACCATGTCAATGAATCTTTTTATGTGGCAAGGGTGGAGACTCACCACCTTGATTTAATTGCCAATTCTGGAATTTATGTGCCATGGTATTGTTGCTTTTGAAAAAGTATTATTTCTCCTTAATATGGCTGCTTATTTATATGACCATCAAAAGAATTACTCTATTGTTTGTTAATATATAGCACGCTTTAACTTTTCTTCATAAATTACAGTAATGACTTGCTAGTTGGAATACTAATAAATTTTAAAGGCTTGTTCCATCCTGTGGTAAAATATAACACAGATGTTGGACTTATTTACCTCCTAATGCTATTTGCTTTTGTTATTAGCAGTCATTCCTTAGCAGTTTTTATACCTGCCACTCCATGATATTGTTACGAAACATTTATGACACCAAGAGAATGGTTTGGCAGTTAACTGGAAGGAGATAATTTTAGAATAGGAATAGGCTCTAGTTGAAAGTAGTGTTTCTCAAACATCTTTTTACTACAATCCACCATGAGAAATTAAGTTTTACACCATGATCTTGTAATTTCTCATTCTCTCTCTCTCGTCTCTCTCTCACAACACACACACACACACAGAGAGAGAGAGAGAGAGAGTAAACATGCAGGTACACACAGTTGAAGTATAAGTTTCACAAAATAAGACTTCAATCAGTGTGTTGCATGTACTCTGAGTGTTTGCATTTCATAGCCCTGCCACCATCTGCAGTTTGGAAAACAGAGCTCCAGAGGGCATGGACTCTGGTTTGAGACATGAACACTGTGATCCAGCAGTACTGTGATTTGTGCTTGGTAACTGAGCTGGCAGGGTACAAAACCATTTCACCCTGTTTTACCTATGCGGGGACAAGCAGAAAGGTGGATAACTGTGTTTACAGATTTGCTTACACAATTCTAATAACTGGAATTCTTCTAACATATTTGATTTTATTTTCATGTTATAATAGAAAATTTTTTTTTTGACAGGCAGAGTGGACAGTGAGAGAGAGAAAGACAGAGAGAAAGGTCTTCCTTTGCCATTGGTTCACCCTCCAATGGCCACCGCGCCGGCGCACCGCACTGATCCGAAGGCAGGAGCCAGGTGCTTCTCCTGGTCTCCCATGGGGTGCAGGGCCCAAGCACTTGGGCCATCCTCTCTGCACTCCCTGGCCACAGCAGAGAGCTGGCCTGGAAGAGGAGCAACCGGGACAGAATCCGGCGCTCCAACCAGGACTAGAACCCGGTATACCGGCGCCACAAGGCAGAGGATTAGCCTATTGAGCCGCGGCGCTGGCCATAATAGAAAACATTTTAATAGCTTCAAAATTTTCAAACTCGCCTGATACAAGTCAAATACAACAAAAGCTAATACTGCATAGCTAATAAATTTGTTGTACCTTGATGGCTTATTTTGGCATATTTAGAAGGAGGGAAAAACACATTCTTAGACCAAAACTGAGAAATGAAAATCACCATGTCTTTGGTTTAATGTTACTTTTCTCTAATAAGTAATTTTCTTGAACTAACAAATTCCAGGGCAGCAGTTACAAAATGGTTTCTTTCAAAATATCATTTTTTGTTATATCACTTTTGAAAAATCAGTTAAAGCTTTGCCTCCATGTCAAAGCAACATCTCATTTTAAAGAAATCTCATCGCCAAACATCACCATTCTTGTCTGGCTTTGACTGCTCTGTGGCATTCAACAATGCTGTCTACTCTCTTGTTAACCTTGCTCCTCTTCTGCTGTCTACGATGTCGTCGATCTTTTCTGGGTATCCTCCAAGAACCTGGTTATCCATTACTTAATCCTTAAACCACACCACCTCACTCCCTCCATCAGATCTGAGGCCTCCATAGGCATATATATCAATGACTTGTTGGTCATTTCTCCTTGCATGTCTGTCAAGCACCTGACACATTGTGTGGTAAGTTGCACTTACCCTATTTCCCCTTGGAAGTCAACTGTATTCCTTCTTTAGATGAATGACAACCTACCAACCCCAAACCTTGATATTCTCCTAAACCCTCTCCTTGCCCTCAATTTTACATCATATCAACCCTGTCATCCTGCTACTGGCACCAGAAATTCACATCTTCATCTTCACTACTGTTCTTTGTTTCTTTGCTTTCCCCCGGCCACGAGTCCTTCTCTAGGTAGCCCCTTCTCCCTATTTCCATTCCATTCTTCCCTCTCTTTCAGGAAACATCCAAATACTCCAATCAGTATGAGAGGCCTGTGAATGTTGTTCATAACTGTTGTTTACCTCCCTAGTGTATGAACTGTTTACATATTTTCTTTGTCTTTTATTATATAGAGAGAGTGAGAACAAGTGAACAGTCCCATCAGCTGGTTTACTTTCCAAATGCTCACAACATCTGGAGCCAGGCCAGGCCAAACCTGGGAGCTGGGAACTCAATCCAGGTCTCCCAAATGAGCTGCAGGAACCCAACTACTTGAGCAGCTATCACCTGTGGCCTCTGAGGGTCTGGACAGGAAAGGTCTAGCAGGTGGAGTCAGGAGCTGCAGCCAGGCATGGAACCTAGGTACTCCAATGTGGGTCACAGGTATCTTCCTGCTAGGCTAAACACGTCCTGCAAACTTATGATACCCTTTCTTTAAACGATGACAAAGCAGAGTTTTAATATATTACTTTTTCAAAAGTAATCTTGTAAAGTGACCTTTATAGAAAATATTGAAGCCCCTCATCGGGAACGGCACACAATAATTTTACAAAAGGCATACTCTGAAATCTAGTTCCCTCGCAATAATGGAAAAACAGAGCGAAGAAGCTCACGCAGAGCAACTTCAACAAAATGCTTTTCATTTTCTTGTTGTATGAGGAAACTAAACATAGTACCACTCTTGTGCCCAGGAAATTCTAGTGGAGACCCTTTCTGAAGCTGCTGTTTACTGAAAGACAAGATAATATACAGCATCTAAGCCACACCCCCTTTCACAAATGAAATCTAACCCTGCTTGTAGATTATGTGGACATGATCCTGAATTGAAAGTGAAGGACTTGTTACATGTCTAGGCTACCCACAATTGCAGTACACCCAAGATAAACTATGACTACTGAAAGTCACATATCTAAAAAAAAAATTAAATAATGATGAACTCTGCTGATTGTCTGTAGACCCAGGCCTAAAACAGGTGTTTTGTCTTGTCTTCTGTCAGGTAATCTTTAACTGCCCCATTGCCTCAAGATCTTTTTCTCATGTTTCTAGAACACAAGAGACTAAAATTGATGTCATCCCAGATCACCAGCATCATTCCCTGGGGCCATCGTTATTCTTTTAACTGTTTCCTGTTTTTTGTTTTTGTTTTTTCAGCCAATTACTGCTACTGAACAAGATCTTTGTGTGGGGGCCAGCGTTGTGGCATAGTAGGTAAAGCTGTGGCCTGCAAAGCTGGCACCTCACATGTACCGGTTCATGTCCTGGCTGCTCCACTTCTGATCCCGCTCCCTGCTAATAGTCTGGGAAAACAGCAGAAAATGGTCCCTGAGCTTGGGCCCCTGCATGCACATGAGATACCTGGAAGAAGCTCCTGGATTTGGCTTGGACTAACCCTGGCTGTTGCAGCCAACTGGGGAGTGAACCAGCAGATAGAAGATACCTCTTTCTTTCCCTCTTTTCTATGTAACTCAGAGTTTCAAATAAATAAATAAATCTTAAAAAAATCTTCATTTGATAAAAATGTTTAACATGAGAATTAGTAAGTACTGTGTTGTAGTAATTATCCTATATTTCCTATAATCCTGAGAATCTAAAGTATTCATAAGTTCCTTATTTAAAAAAAGAAAATGTTTTAACCTTTGTCCCCAGGACCTTCATCAGTAACATGGGAATAAAACAGGTTTCCTTACAAGATTAAGCTGGGTACTATATTTGAATTTCTGGACCTAGTACTTGGCTAACAGTAAGCTGCTACTGCTACTACTTCTGCTTTTTTTTTTTTTTTTTTTAATTCATTACTGTTACAATAAGTGCTGTAGCACAATCTAGACATGGGACTCCATTTCATGGCCACCAAAAGATGCATCAACATTTTGCATTGAAATCGCATGTGAAGTCAGGCTGTTAAAGATAAGAGCCATGAAAAGAAAGGAGATATTTGAGAAACAATCAAAATTCAGAAAGTTTGTTTAATCTCATAGCAACACTTTACCTTTCCAAAACTAACACTAGGCTAGTTAATTGCAAAAGAACTACTTGTCCTTTTATCTCTGCTGGTACATCTCTATTTACTTTAGTCAGCTAAATTAAGGGCTTTATGGAATTTTTTCCTTCTTATTCAATTATATTTGATCCCAAAAGAACGTAAGACATCCTACAATGGCTTGCTGAAGGACACTAATAGAATATTGAAGCTTTAACAACAACAGAAGTCAAACACACATTTCTTACTGGAAAAGTATAACTCATCCATGAAATCTTAACAAAAAAAAAAAAAGAGGAACAGAGAGAAAGCTAAATCTAATCAAGCTTCTTGATCTAGCTTTTGGTTTGTAGGAAATACTGAGATGAAGGAACATGCCAAATTATACAGGAGGGGCCGGTGCTGCAGCTCGCTAGGCTAATCCTCTGCCTGTAGCGCCAGCACCCCAGGTTCTAGTCCTGGTTGGGGCGCAGTATTCTGTCCGGGTTGTTCCTCTTCCAGTCCAGCTCTCTGCTGTGGCCCGGGAAGGCAGTGGAGGATGGCGCAAGTGCTTGGGCCCTGCACCTGCATGGAAGACCAGGAAGAAGCACCTGGCTCCTGGCTTTGGATCAGGGCAGCGCGCCAGCCGTAGCAGCCATTTGGGGGGTGAACCAATGGAAGGAAGACCTTTCTCTCTGTCTCTCTCTCTCTCACTATCTAACTCTGCCTGTCCAAAAGAAAAAATTATACAGGAGGGACACAGTCAAGGAAACTCAGACTCTCTGGAACTCTACAGGACAGATGGCCTGGTTACTTCAAAACACTGGAGGTTAAAAAGAACAAAAAGTGAGCAAGAAACTACAGATTAAAAGACACTTAAGAGATAAGAAAACTATAAAAATATAAATAAATAAATAAATAAAACCACTGGGAGGAAATACACAACTCAGAATAGAAGGAAGCCACCTCAAAATAATAACGTAATATATGAAAAGCCTACACAGCTAATATACTCATTGTTGAACGTCTGACAGCTTTTTTCTTCTCATATAAGGAACAACAAAAAGTGACCCCCTTTTCTACTTAGTGGAGTAGGAGGAGTCATAGCCAGAGCAGTGGAGCAAGCATAACAAGTAAGAGGCATCAGAACTGTAAAGGAAGAAGTCAAATGATCTCTGTTTGCAATGACATAACTGTATCCTAAAGGTTCCATAAACAAAAAAATTTCTCTTAGAACGATTCGGTACAGGTGCAGGATACAAAATCAATACACAAAAATCAGTTGTGTTTCTAAACACTAACAATGACTGATTTGGGAAGGTAATTAATATAATTCCATTTATAATAGCAGCAATAAAAAGAATCAGTTATTTAGGAATAAACTTAACCAAGGAGGTAAAAGACTTAAACACTGAAAACTACAAAGCATTGCTGAAAGAAATTGATAGAGACACAGTAAATGGATGACATCACATGCTCATAGATATAAAATTTATGATTAAGAAATCTACTATCCAAAGGAATTTACAGATTTAATACAATCCCGATCAAATCTCCAATGGGATTTTTTCTTGCTGAGAGAAAAATCCCTCTTAGAACTTGTATGTAATTTCAAGGGACCTTGAATGTCCAAAACAATACTGAAATAGAACAAAGTTGGAGTTCTCACACTTCTCAATTTCAAAACTTCATGCAAAGCTACAGTAATAAAAACAATGTGGTTGTGGAATAAACACAGATATATGGAATGATGGAAATGAACAGAAAAACCAGAAGTAAACTCTGCATACATGTCGAATGATTTTCAACAAGGGTGCTAAGACCATTCAAGGGGGGAAATGATAGTAATTTCAACAAATGATGCTGAGTAAATTGTATATCGACATGCAAAAAATAAATTGTATCCTCACCTCATGCCTTACACAAAAATTAATTCAGAACAGAGCTAATAGCTAAATATAAGAGTAAATGATAAAAGTCTTAGGGGAAAACAACCTAACACTGGATACAGCAATGACTTCCCAGATATGACACCAGAAGCACAGGCAACAAAAGACAAGACAAAGTTGAGTACACCAAAATTTAAGATGCCTGTGCATCAAAGGGTACAGTGAACACAATGGAAGGGCAGCCTACCGAATGGGAACAAATGCTTGGTTAAGGGTTAATATCTGGCATAGATAAAGAATTGCTACATCTGTCAGAATGTAGGATTGAATCAAATAATAGTAAATAGCAATCAATAAATCAAAAGGCAGGAGCAACCCCAGTGTTCCACTGATGGATGAATGTATAAACAAAATGCAGTATGTACATGCAGTGGAACATTATTTAACCTTAAAAAGGAAGGAAATTCTGACACATTTTACTACATGGAAGTCCCTTGAGTATATTGTGCTAAGTGACACTAAGCCAGTCAGGAGATAAATACTGTATAAATTCACTGATAAAAAGCACCTGAAATTCATGGAGACACAGGTAGATTGAGGTTGCTAGGCTCTAGAGGCAAGAAGGACTGGGGAGTTCTTGAGTGGGTACAGATGTTCAGTCTCAATTGAAAACAGCTTTAAAGATGGGTTGCACAGCACTGTGGATTTACATAACATGACTGAACAGTGCACTGAAAAATGGTTAGGAAGACAGCATTTATGGCTTGTGTATTTTACAACTAAAAAGGAACATTTAAAAATGGAGAGTATAACTATTGATTAGACATTTAATGATATTAAAAATTATTAATTTTGGTAGATGGCTAAGGTACTGAGTACCATTTACTATTTCTAGTCTAAAAACTCCTTTAATGGAATCTTTTAAATTTTTAAAAAATTTTGTTTTGCTTTTATTTACTTGAAAGGGAGAGAGGGAGAGAGAGAGAGAGAGAGGGAGGGAGGGAGGGAGGGAGAGACGGGGAGGGAGGGAGGGAGGGAGGGAGGGAGAGGGAGAAGGAGAGAGGGAGGGAGAAGGAGAGAGGGAGGGAGGGAGGGAGGGAGGGAGGGAGGGAGGGAGAGGGAGAGAGAAAGGGAGAGCTAACTTCCATCCTCTGGTTAATTCCTTTAATGTCTGCAATAGACAGGGCTGGGCTATTCTGAAGCCATAGCCTGGAACTCAGTCTGGGTCTCCTGTGTAGGTGGAAGGGATCCAACTACTTGTACCATCAGCTGCAGCCTTGCAGGGTGCACACTGTAAGGAAGCTGGAATTGGAAGTGGAGCAGGAACTCTAACCTAGGCCCTTTGTTATGGGGTGTGGGCACCCCAAACAGCATCTTAATGATTGTGCCAAGTGTCCTCCCCCTAATGGAGTCTTAAATGCATACTGATCTTAAAATGTAAAGCATAGTGGCCCTGGAAGGCAGTGGAGGATGGCCCACGTGCTTGGGCCCTGCACCTGCATGGGAGACCAGGAGGAAGCACCTGGCTCCTGGCTTTGGATCAACACACCAGCCGTAGCGGCCATTTGGGGAGTGAACCAATGGAAGGAAGACCTTTCTTTGTCTCTCTCTCTCTCACTGTCTAACTCTGCCTGTCAAAAAAAAATGTAAAGCATATATATAGTAGCTGGGATTTACTTTGAAAAATCACCCTTGGACAGAAAGGACAACATAGGGATGTAGAGAGGATACACATAAACAAAATTAACTAGGACTTCATTTTTATTAAAGTTGGAGAGGTTACATTGGTTTTATTATATTATTCCATCTGCCTTTTTATATGACTGGAAGTTTCTATAATAAAAGTAAAAAAGTATATATATATATATATATATATATACACACACACATATATATATATATATATATATATACACATTCACCAAGACAAGATTAGCTTTCTCTTGGTAATGAAACTGTAGACTAAAAATATTTATTATGAAAATGAAAGTACATCCAGGGGCCGGTGCTGTGGTGCAGTGGGTTAAAGTCATAGCCTGCTGGGCCTGCATCCCATATGGATGCCGGTTTGAGTCCCAGCTGTTCCACTTCCGATCCAGCTCTCTGCTATGGCCTGGGAAAGCAGTGGAAGATGGCCCAAGTCCTTGGGCCCCTGCACCTGCGTGGGAGACCCAGAAGAAGCTCCTGGCTCCTGGCTTTGGATTTGCACAGCTCCAGACATTGTGGCCATCTGGGGAGTGAACCAGCGAATGGAAGACCTCGCTCTCTCTGACTCTACCTTGCTCTGAAACTCTTTCAAATAAATAAAATAATTTTTTTTTTAAAAAAGTACATCCGGCTGGCGCCGTGGCTCAACAGGCTAATCCTCTGCCTAGCGGCGCCAGCACACCGGGTTCTAGTCCCGGTCGGGGTGCCAGATTCTGTCCCAGCTGCCTCTCTTCCAGGCCAGCTCTCTGCTATGGCCCAGGAGTGCAGTGGAGGATGGCCCAAGTGCTTGGGCCCTGCACCCCATGGGAGACTAGGAGAAGCACCTGGCTCCTGGCTTCGGAACAGTACAGTGCGCTGGCTGCAGTGCGCTGGCCGCGGCGGCCATTGGAGGGTAAACCAACGGCAAAAGGAAGACCTTTCTGTCTGTCTCTCTCTCTCACTGTCCACTCTGCCTGTCAAAAAGTAAAAAAAAAAAAAAAAAAAAAAGTACATCCAAACAATACTTTTAAAACACCCACAACATTTAAAAGGCAAAATTGCAAGAGCTTTGCAGTTCTTCAGTCTCTTTTATGTTTTAATTTTTAAAAAACATTTATTTTTCATTTATTTGAAAGGCAAGAGTTACAGAGAGACAAAGAGACAGAGAATAACAGAGAGAGAGAGAGAGAGAGAGAGAGAGAGAGAGATAATATCTTCCATCTACTGGCCTATTCTCCAAACAGCTGCAATAGTGAGGGCTGGGCCAGGCCGAAGCCAGGAGCCAGGAGCTTCTTTCCAGTCTCCCACGTGGGTAGAGGGGCCCAAGGACTTGGGCCATCTTCCATTGCTTTAGCAAGGAGCTGGATCAGAAATGGAACAGCCGTTTCTCAAACCGGCACCCGTGGGAGATGACGGCATCTCAGGCAGAGGCTTAACTTGCTATGTCACAATGCTGGCCCTGGCTTAAACTCTTATTGAGAAGCAGGTACCAGGACTTGGTGGGGTGACCTATACTTAGACTTGAGTGAGACTCGGAATATACATGACTGCTTTGCCTGCAACAACTCTACTCGTTTTTATATCACAGGGGATACTCTCTTCTGGGAACCCAGAGGAACTCCACCACTGAGAACTGAAGCCATAGGATCTTCATCTCATCAATTTCTGAGCAGCTGTGTCACTCTGCAACACTGACCAGCTAGAACAAAGAAATTCTAGTGTAATTTAAGAACAGCAGAAGCCCTCAAAGCAACTAACTCAGGGTTTCTGACAATTTTTTTTTAGATGTACACTTCCCATGGATTCTGATTTTCTCTTTCCTGATCCATCATGCACATGGTCTTACTTGACATCTATTACAGGCTGTTTCTTACTAGGTAAGTGATGGTAGCCACTAGGGTATGTCTGCCATGAATAACAAGTACAGGAAGAGTTGTTTCTTTAACATGGTGAGACTCTTGTATGTTCACTCTTAGTGGACATAGGGGGCATTAGAGCAGTATTACCCCAATGACAGATTGCTGAATATTCAGTCATTTGCCAGTGACAGCCTGCTTTACCCCTTTATAAGCTCCCTAAAGGCAGGCATTATGCTTAGGCACCAGCCACAGTGCTGTGTGTACATTCTATAAATGATGCAAGATTGACTTTATGAATAACTTGTATTATCAGGCCATGAAGGACATGGTGACTCAGGCAGGAGGGAAGGGTGTGGTCAGGTGCATGTGCTCTGGGTGCCAGGACCCATGTACCTAGTGTGTAACTAGAGAAGGGGCACAATTTTCCGAATCACTTCATGGATGTTTTTCAAGATGATTGCCCACAACTACACTACTCTATGCTAGAAGGTTAAGGTACTAAATAGCGTCTACTGCTTCTATTCTGACAAATTCCTTTGATTAGGTCTTACATTTTGAGTCGTTCTAATATGAAGACCACATGGCATTAGCATGGGGACCTATAGCCAATAGGAAAACCACTGTGAATACTTTGGGGTCCTTAGGGAAGGGAGTAGGGGTCCATTCTTACATGTCATTTGCTTTATTTCATTGAGAAGATTGAATTTCACACTACTGAGGTTATTTTGTTGCTCATTCAGTTAAGAGCTTTGACGATTACATCTGTGTTAATAATGCTAGTACTTGTACATGACGCTGTGGTCTTTATCTCATCAATAAGCACTCTGAAAACGGTTTTGAGGGAGGTATGTGCTCATCACCAATTTTCTCGACCTCATCAGGAAGCTGTATCTTTCTGTAATGTAGCCATGTCCACTACCAGGAAGAGAGAGAAGAGGTAGAATCTAACTTCACCAAGTGGACAGCCAAAGCAAACCATGTCACAAAGTTGCTTAGGGAATCTTCTCAGAGCAAAGCTTGGAAAACGGACTGGAATGTAGAATTTTCAAGTCTTCTTTAAAGAAAACAAAAAACAGCCAGACACTATTTTACTGATCATGTTGCATAAGCATAAGAAATTTTTTCCTATAAATTCAGCAGTTTCGCCCCCATGACAACAAAACACTTTTTTTTTTACCCTGAGCTCTGCCTACAGCCAAATGAGCCAGAGCCTTATTACAGACCGGCCACAGTTCGCATTGCCGTATGACACAGATGCTACGTATCAGCGACAGACCCTTGCAGACACATTTTCCCAGCTTGTTGTTTGTCCATTCTGCAAGTTCCCATTGCTGGAGCTCCTTATCTCTGCCCTGCATCACTGAACACAGTCTTCCAGCAAAACGCCCAAAGCAACCACATAAGTCTCATTAAAGTCCCCACAGTTCAGCCTGCTGGGGACAGAGTCCTACATTGAACAAAACAATCACAAAGACATGAGAAAAACCCCTAACACTTCTTACTTCCTAACTTTTTAGGGCCAAACACAAACCCTCCACAGAACAGAAGCTGCCTCAGATATGATTTGTTTTGCCGACATTTATTGACTTTTTCAAAAATTCTGCCTTTGACTCAGTGCAGCATCCACAAGGACCTTGGGGATTCCCAAGGTGGGTGAAAAATTAAAGGAAAACATGGTTATCTTTTTGGGGGGTTTAGAAAGAGATCCAGAATGTTTTTCTGAGGTTTCTTTTCTCTGTTCTCTGGAAACCTTAAAGCTAACCATTTATCTACCCATGAAAATATCCCCACCTTTTTAATAATTGTTTTAAAAGATGTATTCCAAGATTTTTTCGTGTTGATTTAACAGTGTGTTACAGTGTCAAATATTGCACTAATCTTGTGTAGTCCAAAAAGACTAAGTCATTTCAGCTTTATGAGGACTAAAAATAAAATATTAATGAGGAAGCAGTTTCTCTTTATTGCTTACATATAGCAGTGAAACACTACAGCAAAAGTGTTCCTATTTTTATTGGAGCTCTGATTAACACACTTTTGCAGATTTTGCCCTGCTATTCCTTTTCTTCTCCCAACCTATCTTTCTAAATTAATAATCAAAAAATTAACAATAAGGCAAACACATAAGACAACATACACTAAATTCTTTACATTCAGACACTTAAGAACTGCTTTGAAACCTATGTCTGTGTTGTAATTTTACAAAATCACAGCATTCTAAATTAGCAATCGGACTCTACAAAATATGTAGGGTGTTATTACAAATCAAGAAAAAAATACATTTTTGCCTTTTAATTGTTGTCCTATTCATATTTCCAATGTATAAGTATATTTGAGATATGTAATGTCTTTTGTATCTGTATCACCTTACATCTGCGAGCTCAAAATCTGCACAAACTCCTAAGAAGTGTTCTTCTATCTGGAATTTCAAGAACTAATACAAGGGCAACTTTAAAAAGTTTGAGGAAAATGGAATTAAAGGATGAGTTTATCTTTGTGCATCAAAGTTTTGAAATCCATGCATAATTTTTTTTAATAAAACACATATTTTGGGGCCGGCGCTGTCGCACAGCAGGTTTGTGGTGGAATGAGAAGGCCATGCCTAGATGGCCACTGGCAACAGAAACTGCCTGGCAACAGGCTGTGATTGGATGGCTTCGGAAACCACGTGACAATGGAGCCTAAATGGCAACAGGCTGTGATTGGATGGCTTCAGAAACCACATGACAACGGAGCCTGACTGGCAATAGGCTGTAATTGGATGGCTTCAGAAACTGCCTGGCAACAGGCTGTACTTGGTTAGGGCATAGACCACCCCTTGACCAGATTGGCTGCCTTGGCTATTTAAACTGCTGTACCAACTGAAATAAACGAATCTGTGGGCTGCTCCCCTCTGGCCTGCTTTCACCTGACTCCCAGGGTCTGTGTGGTAACTCCGTGCTTCTTTCCCCCACCACGCTTCTCTCAGAACCAATCCACATCAACACAGGTTAAGCTGCCACCTGCAGCACTGGTATCCCATATGAACACTGGTTCGAGTTCTGGCTGCTCCACTTCCAATCCAGATCCCTGCTGATGTGCCCAGGAAAGCAGCGGAAAATGGCCAAGTGCTTTGGCTCCTGCTTCCACAGGGGAGACCTGGAGGAGGTTCCTGGCTCTGACCTGGCGCAGCCTTGGTCATTGTGGCCATTTCAGGGAATCAATGGATATAAGATCTCTTTCTTTCTTTCTCTTCTTTCTTTCTGTGTTTCTGACTTTCAAATAAATCAATAAGTATTTTTAAAAAAAACACACTTTTCATATACTTTTTTCATATACTTTTTGAAAAATCCATGTATGCATGGATTTTTTTTTTAAAGATTTATTTATTTACTTGAAAGGCAGAGAGAGAGAGAGAGAGAGAGGGAGAGAGAGAAACAGAGATCTTCTACCCACTGGTTCACTCCCCAAATGGTTGAAATGGCTGAAACTGGTTCTATCTGAAGTCAGAAGCTGCGAAGTTTTTCCAGGTCTCCCATGTGGGTGCAAGGGTCTAAGCACTTGGGCCATCTGCTGCTTTTTCCAAGGCCATAGCAGAGAGCTGGATCAGAAATGGAGCAACTGGAATGTGAACAGGCACCCACTGGGATGCCAGCCCTGCAGGAGGAGGCTTAGCCTACTATGCCACAGAGCCAGCCCCTCTATGCATGGATTTTAAAAATTTCTGCACCAAAATAAAACTTAACTTTTACAAACTTTTTAAAGTAACCTTATGCATCATTTTAAAAAAAAATTATTTCTATTTAAATAATCAATTGTAGGCTAGAAAGAGCTACTAGAAGGTAGTTCAACTATTTCAGAAAGTATTATAAGTTTCTTAGGATATGGCATGTACATTTTGAATCTTAAATTCTATCTGTACTCATCCTACCTGGGCAGCTTAGCCTAACTGGCCAGCGAGGTGTGATGTGGGAATATGAGGATTTGTTGCTCAATCTAAGACTCTTGTTGGGTCTGCGCAAATCAAGCACAAATCTGTAGGCAGTATTCATCAAATGAGTGAAAAAAATTATCTGCTTTATGGGGCTTCTTAATTTCTTCTTTAGAATGCTAATATGACAGGCCCAAACAGATCCTGGATGTCACTTAAAAATTCTCTCCATTCAGGACCTTTTGTTTTGGGGAAAAAGAAGCTGAAAAACAGGAACAGGCACTGGAATATAGAAGCAGTTTATTTTTAAGGCCTCATACTGGCTGTTCACTGGGGAAGAAGGATTAAGGATAAGCTTTCAAATTAACTCTTTTATCTGAAAGAAGAAATATAAATGTGTGTGTGTGTGTGTTGAAATGTTATTTCTCTTAAAAATATTACTAAATATGTTAACCAAACTATATACCAAAGGACTCCACTGTTCTTTCCTCTTGGTATCAATGGAAATATTAATCTTTTCATGTTTTTAAGAACTATCCCTTAACAGCTGTTGTGAAATGTCAAGTTTTGTGAGTTGGGTGTAATTCTGATGCCAATTAAGAAAGGATTACCATGAGATATTATATGCACATGAAAAACAAATCATGGTTGAACTACTGCTTGATTTAAAAAACAAAAAACAAATCCAAATCTGTGGTGGGGTCAATCAGGTCATTTAACTGATTAGATATCTGACACTAGAATGTGTTAATTTTCTACTTACTTGAGACTCCCTTTCAACATCATGAAAATAATACCCAAGTAGAGAATAAAAGAAAGAAGTTCACCAATGCAAAGATTAATTTTGATTGTGGAGAAACCCAATGAATCCAAAACATGGGACAACTGCCAAGTAGTAGAACAAAGAGAGAAAGAAGAATAAAGCCAGAGTAGACCTGGCCAAATTGGCCTCCACACCTAGGGCCCCTGCAGTGCCAAGTGAAAGACTCAAAGCTGAATCCAATCAAAAGCCTTATCCAGATTTCATTTGTAACCACTCTCCTATCTCTCTCTCCTTTCTAGTGTTACGGCCACTCTTGGGCCTTTATTATTCCCTACCAGGAGAGCTGCACAATAATTTTCTTTGCTATCACATTAATCTCATTGTACACGTCCACCATGTCATTACACTGTTTTAATGTTGTTCATGGCATCCCCATGCCCACAACACAAAATCCTGGCCCTCAATCTTCTCTACAACCCTCCTTTGAGGGCAATGGCCAATTCAAAGACAAGATCATTTTCCAGGTATTGCCAGTTAATATATGTGCTCCCTTGGGTGAACAATGGGATTTTTCTACCCTACAGTTTCCTCCTCAACAAAAAGAAGTAACTAATTTGATAATAAATATGAGATAGTTGCATAAAGCATAAAAGGTGAATACAGATGCAATGCTTCTATCTTCATCAACACACATTTTGCTACTCATTGTCTCCAATTCTGACCCCTTAAATGTACTTTATAGATATCTACCCCCTCTGTATAGCATTTCAGCCGCTTATAATGCTTTCTTTCCACCTCCTTCTCTCCTCTCCGGAACAAAATATGCATGGTTGCTGACTCCTTCCTCCAACTCATCAAGGTAAGCGATAACAGCTTTTATTTATGGAGATCCTCCCACGTGCTTAATACTCTTCTCTTAAAAGCCCTATGATTGCTTCCATATTATTCATGGAAAGATTAAAAATGGGAGAAGGGAGACTCAGAAATACAAAGGCCACAGAGTAAGGGAGATCAGAAGCCAGCCAGAGCAAGCAAGTGCAGTGACGATTACTGTTCACATACTGCATTCCGCTTCACATCCATGAGTAACAAAAATAAGGCTTTCTTCATTAAAGTAGCAAGAACATACATTTCAGTTCCATTTTTCCAGCAGTTGGAAGGAAGGGGCTGACAGGAAAGGGGAAAAAGGACCACCATCAGGATAAGGGCAAAACTACATGGAAGAAGTCTTGTTCAGCTGGAAATTTCTCTGGAGTTAAAAAAAAAAAAATGTGATTTTCAGAACTTAGATTCTATGTCATTGTACAGTATCCAAGAGATAGATATGGAGGCAGATCCCACTTCACCATTTCGATCTGATTTGCCACTCATACACAAAACAGAAAATGCAATCATGGCACCACCCCTTGGGATCACAGTGGCACTCATCACTCTGTAGCCCCCAGCCATGGAGCCTTGGACACTGCTCTGCTGGAATGGCCAGTGCTGTGGGGTTCACTCATTAGTCAAACAGTTGATATTGGCTGCAACAACTCCTTGTTTACTAAAATTCATTTTCTGTTTCTTCCTGGGTACACACAGTGGGACCACATTTCACAGTATCTTTGGCCCTGGGCTGCATGGGTGAGGCCAATGGCCCTGGGGTGGGAGTGTGTGCCCCTTCTCAGCCTGATCCACAAAACTTCCCATTCAAGCTGTCCCTGTCTTTTTTTTTTTTCCCTGGGAGCCAGAATGCTTATGTCAATGGCTCAGAGGCTTCCAAAGCTACAAGGTAAAGATGCCACAATCATTATCTGCATTGCCAAATTCTGCACAAACTAAGCAACCTGAGATGTCTACTCTAGACTGTTAAATAAGAAATAATAATCTATTCTTACTGTGTTTGCCCCATTGCATTTTGGGTCTATTTGTTACAAATTTTTCTTATGGGGATGAATTCATGAACTGGCCTGCACTTCCTTGGGGCCACAGATACAAACATGGGAGGCCTGTATTGAGTTCACAGTCTATAGTGGCTGTAGTGTTCCAGTCATTTCATTGTCCTGGTACTGAGGACAGGATGTAGAATAGGGGGAAGGGGACAACCTTTCCCTCTAAAGGGACAGACGAAACATAGCTTAAGCTTTGCAGGCCACATACGGTCTCCAACACACATTCTTCTTTGTGTTGTTTTTTTTTTTTAAATAACCTTTTAAAATTTTAAACAGTATTCTTAGCTTAAAGGCCCTACAAAAACAGACCATGAGCCAGTTTTAGCCTAAAGGGTATGGTCTGTCAATCTCTGGACTATAATAATATTTCATAAGACGTGAAAATTATACACAATTCAAATTTGGGAACTATATATGAAGTATTATTGGAACACAGCCACATTTATTCATTTAGGTACTGCCGATGGCTGCTTCAGCACCATGAGAGTGGGGCTGAGTAGTAAGGATCAGCAAATGGTCCACAATGCCTAAAATATTTACTATCTATCTGACCTTTTACAGAGAAAATCTTCCAACCACTGATACTGGGTGCCAAAAGAGAGATCATATGGTTTAAATCAACATTCCTCCATTATCCAATGAGAACACTGGGTGTCCTGTTGCTCTGTGCCACACTAAGATCTCAGAACCTTCACCAACACCATAGAAGAGTGTTATCCCTCAAAAGTCCTTGAGTTTAGTGTTATCCCCCAACACACAGTAGGAACACAATGTTTACTGGCTAACTGGAGTGTTCTGATGAAATACGCTAGATAAATTGCTTTCACACTTTTCTGTCCTCAGTGTACTGAATGATCCCAGTAACACACCACACAAAAATTTATCAAAACACTATGACAACTGACACTCTCTTAGAATCCTGATATAGAACCAATGCCCATAGACCACTACAAGTTCAACAGGTGACATGCTTTTTCTTACTATTGATTGTTGCCATTAATAAGATACTAGCCAGGGCTTTTAAAATTCATGATCTATTTTAATTCTTAAAACAACTCTGCAAGTCAAGTAGTTGGTTTTATGGATGTGAAAATTGAAGCCCAGTTAAAAGAAATAATTGGCCTAAGGTCAAAGACCAAAACATTGTGTTTGGATTTGACTCCAGATCTACTTTAATTCAAATCTACTGCTCTTTCTATCATACCACAAGCTGTATCACATACTGACAATTCATAAGTCTGGAGACACTGCCACCATATTACTCACTAACCACCATGGTAGGATTCAGGTATTATTTGGGTAGTCAATTCTCACCTGCATTACATTAAAATATAATCAGTATTCATGGAATATTTATTTTATATTAAACAGGATAATCATAAGTATTTTCCACATTTGGTCTCTGACCTCTCCAAAGTTTCAATTTTCTCATCTGTAAATGGGCTTGGCAGTGGCATTTTCATAACATTAATGTTGAATTGAGTGCTGTGTATGTAGGAAATTCTTAATAGAGTCTACAATTAAACATGCTTTATCTTTTGTGTTTATGCTTTTTTTTTTTTTTTTTGTAAAATGAAGAGTGAGGTCCAATACTCTTAAGATCCATTCTTGCCCAAACCCTATGAGAGCCAGGTGTTAATAAAAGGAAAGTGTTGGAAAAAATCAAGCCATTGGGTGTGATTATCTTGAGGAGTTCTCCCACAAGACTGGAATCATGTTTGGTCATCAGCACATTTATTTGAAATACAAGTCTTGGTACTCTGATATTAACAAGAGATGAAAGAATTTTTTTTTAAAAAAAGCATTAAACAAAAGCACCCAAGCCAGATATTATTAACAACATCCTAATTTACAGTAACACCCCTGGACTTAATTTTCTTGTTAATGTGCTGTTTCTTTTCCGTTTCCTATCAAAGACTGAACTGTACCAGCACTCTTTTTTTGTTCTCATACCTTTGTTATAAAACAACATTTCCTTATAACACCCAACATGCCTTCTTCCCACAGCTAGAATTACATGAGAGGTGGGATATTCTCAAACTTTTTTTGGGTACTTATTGCTGTAACATGCCCTAATTTTGCATTATATCAACCAGATCCTGTATCCCCTTACTGAATAGCCTACTCATTGAGTTGCCTAAGCTACTGTGACTAAGCTACTTCTCAAGTGTCTGGTTCCCATAGAGACAGAACAGCTATCACATTGTCAGGCATTCATTCCTTTATATGCATGCAGAGTAAGGCCCAGCCACATGCTCCCCTGACAAGGCTCAGGAGCACTACAGAATCTGTGCTGTAGAGAGGAAGACTTGCCACTAACTGACAAGATGTGAGAGCCACTTCAGTTCCTCTCTAAAGTTCTCCAATGATGAGAACATTAAGTAAGCTTTCTTACACTTGGATGACTCAATATCCTCAGCCAAGCACCTTCAAAAGTTACCCTGCCAGGAAGGGATGCCTTCTGGCAATGAGGTAACAGGCTGACCACAGCATCTGGCACAAAGAAGCAGCTTAATAAATGGGAAGAAATCAACCTAAGGGTATCTGAGGAGCTTCTGACCCTAAACTGTGCACTGCTAACTTTCACTCTGACACCAGCCCTACCCAGTCCCCCAAGAGCACTGGGCTCACCTTCCAACCGCCTCCTTGCCTGGTCAAGGTGAATGTCTAATAGATATCTCAACTTCTCCAACACCAAATTTTCCATTTTCTCTCCAAATTAGTTCTTTCCCATCTGAACAAATACATGTCTCTTCTCTCAGTGCTCAGGACAAAAACCTAATTATCTTTCTTTCCTATTATCTACTACTGCCTACCACCCTGATCCAAGTCATATCTAAATCCTATCCTATACTTGAAATACAATCCAGAATCCAATCAGTTCTCACCATCTCTACTTCCAATGTACCAGATCACTGCTAATATCTTCTATCTGGACCCCAGTTTTCCTCCCTTACCATTAATTCTTTTTTTAAAAAAAATTAATTTATTTGAAAGTCAGAATTACAGAGAGAGAGTGACAGAGATCTATCTTCCATCGCTGGTTCATTCCCCAAATGGTCATTGGGCCAGGCCAAAGCCAGGAGACAAGAGCTTCTTCTAAGTCTCCCATGCAGGTGCAGGGGCCCTGGCTACTTTTCCAGTTGCATTAGCAGGGAGCTGGATCAGAAGTGGAGTAGCTGGGATTTGAACCGGTGCCCATATGGGATGCTGGCACCGCAGGCAGAGCCTTAAATTTCCACTTCACAGCGCCGTCCCTCTTTACCACCAACTCTTCACACACAGCTAAGGTAATCTAAAGATGTCAATCAGACCCTCCCACTACCTCCCTGAAGCCCTCTAGTGACTTCCTCTGGTGCATGCAACATTAATCTTCATGACTATGGCTCAGAGGTCTTCTGCCTTCATCCCTGATCAACCTCTGCTGACACTCATCTCCATCACTGGGCTCCGTCACCTCTCAAACAGCAAACCCCTTCTGGCACCTGAGCTTGCTATTTCCTCTGCTTAGCACACTCTCCGGATCATCACACTATCACTTCCCATCATCCAGACTTCAGGCCCAACATCATGCTCAGGAAGATGTTCCTCAAACAACAGGCTTTCTGAAGTTCTCCTTCAGCTCCATCAACTTATGAAGGGCAAGCTTACATTGAAAGGGTTTGAATAATCCATACTTCAAAGAATATAAAAGTATGGTTTTAGGAAAAGTCAGATAAGATCAATCTTTTAATGCATGACCTGGGCGGGGGGGGGAAGGAGCAAACAAATAAAATATCGTGTGATGAAGGCTCAAAATACTAATGTTTGAAATTGTGAAAAATAAAACAGTATTTGTAGGACAGAGATTATCAAGAATTTTTATGAAAAGTTGTAAGAAACCAGGGCTTTACAGGTTAGATATGAGTTCTATATGTAAAGCAACAATTTATAGCCAAAGACTGAAATGTGGTCATGAAATGTTCCCCACCTTACTCACAGAAGTCCTTAATATTATTCTTTATCCCAGCACTGGCCCTTTTCAATGGCTAACAAAGCATCTTTGATCGCGACAGCTCTCTTCACATCAATCTGGCCGATAGTGAGAGCTTTTAGAGGCTTGAGACTTTCTGGATGATTTTCAAATGCTAGTTTTTAAAGTGCTGGTTTTAAAAGAACATCTGTACTTTTGTGGAAGTTCCAGCATCAGCTTTCTTCCTTAGTAGTTAGTTGCAGGGATATCCTAATGGTTCAGTTCAAATGATCTTCATGGTTCTGCCCACTCATTACATTGATATTTGAGAGATCAATTCTTTTTAAAGTAGTATTGGCATAGTAATAGGATAGATAGAAGAAATAATATCAAAGAAATAGCAACATTTTATTGAATCCTTACTAAGTGCTAGCCACACAGTAGGAAATTCATTTCATTGATTCAATGGTCTCTCCCTTTGTAAAAAATAGTCTTTGTGTTCAACTGTCTCTTTCTTATAGAGAATTAGAGAATTTTTCTAACAATAATATGGGATACATTGTGTTTTATAGATATCATAGCTCTGAATAGAAATTCTAATGGTGGGATAGCCTTGTTCTCATATATGTGTGGTTTCTTTTCCTATAGCTTTTGTTTGTTTTTCTTCTTCTTCTTCTTCTTCTTTTTTTTTTTTTTTTTTTTTGGTGTACCTTTAGGATCATGAGAAGGAAAGCCAAAGCGGCAATTCCCTCCATTTTACTTCTAGACAACATGCGCATAGCAGGCACGTAATGCATATTTATTGAAATAAACATTTATTGAAAGAACAAATATATCTGATCAAATTCTTACTGAAATCATGCACATTTTATAACCATAAATTTTCGTATTTAATTGCCATAAATCCCTGCATCACCAAGACTTAAAAAAGGCTTCAAACCAATAGTTTCAAGGATCTGAGATTTGTGCTAACATTTCTTTAAAGATTAAAATAATGAGAAATATCATATTCACAGGACAATTTCAGAAATAACTTATCACCACTTGAACTACCATGATTTTTTGATTGAGGAAGACTTATGAATCCACCAAGAACTATACCAAAACAATTGCCAACATTTTGAGAAACTCAAATGTAGAACATTGAAACTGAAGTTCTACTCATGGAAGCTGGCCTGTAATAGTCTTTACCTACAACACCAAGATAAATACAACTCTAACATGGACATGATGGCCCTGTTGCCATTAAGAGTTCAATATTAAGTACCATTCAAAGAGATTCAGCCTCAATAACAAAGGGACACATAAAGACATTTATAGCAGGTGCTTTGGAAATAAAATGCCAAACACTGCTCATCACTGAAGACAAGGTTTTGGGAGTAAAAGGTTAGGTCAAATAAAAAATTCAAGAAAACATAAAAGGAGGGAAGGAGGAAAAGAGGGAGAGAGAAAGAGGGAAGGAGAGAGGAAGGGAATATCATTATATTCTTAGAACTGTATCTATGAAGAAACTATACTGAATCTGTTAAAAACTAATTAAAAATTCTAAAAATAAAATAAATTCAACATAAAAGACCATTCTATATCACCTATGTATTTTAATATTTCATAGTAGGATAGGGTCCAATCACTTTTATTTATTATGGTCTAAAGTAAGCTTGAATTTAACCGCATAAAGTCCCTTAGTTTTGAAGACCTGAAAATAATCATTTTTCTATTCACTGATGAGTTTTGCCTAACATATGTATTTGACTGTATCAACAAAGTCATTTTCCTTCATATATTTTAGGTTTAGTACTTAAAATTAAATTGCATTTCTTTGGACAAGAACTAAATTTTAGGTATATTTACTCCAAAGAAGTGAAAAACTGATGCTTCTTGGTACTCACCCTCCCGTATCTGTTGGCGTAGGACCCAGTGAGCAAGGAATGGAAAACAATGATTGTCTCGTCCAAGTCCCAGATGAACACTCTCTATAAAGGCAGAACCAAATCAATGTGTCTTTGTCTTGGCTGAGAAAACTGTTATTCAGTTAACTTCACCATGAAAAAGTAGTCTTGAAACATGAAGCCAATGATAAATCTGAATGTGCAACATTTTAAAACACAACTGCTCCAAAAAGCATTGCTCAGCTTTTTTCTAGATATTACCCCAATTGAGGTACAATAAGATGATTCTATCATCAATGTCAATATAAATATAGAAAACAGCTAATAATACGTGTCATCGTTAATTCTGTAGAATTTTAATGTTGGTTTTGAAGAAATAAAAAATGAGCTATATCTAGTCTATTTATAACTTTTGAGATACAGAAAGGCAATCATTAAAAATCATTCAAATTAAAAAAAATCATTCATCTTTGGATTTTGATCTCTGTTACCTGTTCACTAAGAAGTGTTAAAAATAACTAATATTGTGTTTTATTCTCATCAAGCCAACTACTAAAAATTATACTCAAAAGCTAAAGTTTTACATAATCTATTTACCTTATGCTACCTATTAAGCAGTTATCAAAGGAATGGGATATTTAGTAGACCCTCAGTATCCAGGAGTTTTACATTTGTGGATTCAACCAATCGTATATCAAAGATATTTGAAAAAAGTTAGATCTGTACTGAACATGATTAGACTTTCTTCTTGTCATTATTTGCTAGTCAATGCAGTATAACAACTATTTATATAGCATCCACATTGTATTTAAGCAATCTAGAGCTGATTTAAAGTGTAGAAGAAGATGTTCATAGATTATAAGTAAATCCTATAACATTGTTTGTAAGGGACTTGAGTATCTGTGGACGTGGGTGCCCTGGCTGGGGTTGAGGAATCCAGAAACCTGTCTTCCGTGGATACTGAGGGAAGACTGTACATTGTTCCTGCTAGGTTTTTTAAGTCTTCAGGTTATAGATTTTTAATGACTTAAGCAGACACATAACTCTTGTTCTTAGACACACTCTTGGGATAGTCAGGATTGGAGTTAAAGGAATTCATTTCAGAAAAGGTCTTCAAGACACCACAGAAAGCCTCCCAAGCTTTCTCCTTTCCAATCCCACTCACACCAGTCAATATTCATACCAGATTCTGCTGGAAAAATTTCATCTTTTCAGCCAAAATAATCATGTTTTCCACCATCAGATTTCACTTTGGCAAAAAGCAGAAACTTAATTACAGTGGATTCAAGGCTATGAAACCTACCACCCTTTGAGTTCTTACTTAATCCTTTCTGCTTTTGAACTCCACCAAAACATGTCTCATAAGGTGATTACCATTTCAATTTAGAACATTCCAGGCTTCCTTTTCTCAATATACACAAGAGTGTCTTTAATTTCAAAGTGGATTTCATTAAGCATTTTTAGTATGGCGTTTACTTAATTGAAATGGCAATGACACAGAGCAGTACAAGAGAATTTTGTTCAAGCAGAACTATATAATTTACTGGTTCTTTTACAGTAAAACATATGCTTTGTCCTATGGTTAATACAGGACAAAAATAATAATCACTTAACATATAGTCAACATGGAAGAGAGAAATTGCTTTTCTTGTCGTACAAGAAAGGACTGACACAAGCACTTGGATACCCTGCTCATTGCTCCTTCCATAGTAGTTCTACAGAGTCACCAGCTGGTGACTACAGCACCTTGTTATTCACTTGGGTGCAGGCAATAACATTACCTCTAGATCAGAATCCGGTGGAGGTGAAGGATTATTGTTTCTTCGGCCCCGCCCACGTGATTTCCCATCTGAACCTCGACGCAATCGATCAGAATCTGAATCTTTAATGGGCGTTGATGGGCTGTGGATTGTACTGTACTCTGCAGGAAGACAGGAAGGAATTTTACCTTTTAGTTCCAACACCATGGTGCCAAGATTAGTCTTGTTTTAACTCAGAGGGATGTCAGAAGGGTAAAGCACAGTTCATTCTGTTTAAATCCTATACTATCTGATATCTGCACTGGGAAATCATTGAGGAGGGCTCTGATTCTAAGAAGTGATTTGAAAGAAAAGATGATCAGAAACAATTAAAGTGGAATCAGAGGTGAAAGACAACAGGTCGTAGTAAGTTGCCTAGATTTTGCTTGGCATTCTTGATGATTAGCAACGCTCTCTGTCCCCATAGCCACATCAGCTTCTCTCATACGCCACAAATAGCACCTGGCCATGATAAGGGGTTTGCTCATTTGCTTCCATTACAGCCCTTCCAGCTACCTATGACAAGGATTCTGACTCATGCAAAGAGATGAGAAAAAAAAATCAGCTCCAGCGTGGGTGTAAAACTGAGTTGTAGGGAAGACTTTTCTTTGAAAAATGTTTAATTCCTATTTTATCCCTCATTTTGCCTAAGAACAGCTAGGGAGAACACTTACATGGAAAGTTCCCATATTTCACACAATATCGCTCAAAGGCTCTTTCTGTGTATCAGTCTCTTCGAACCAAACTTCCAAAACAAGGCAGCACATTAAAATTACTCATCTGGGTAGCTCAGAGAAACCACTGAAATAATTACATTGAAACCACAAAATAAAGAACTACTTCCAAAGGACTCAAAGTAAAAGCTGGGCAGTGGTTGTGGGGTTAGGAGATTTTTATCCTGTGTTCAGAATGAACATAAAAACACTTACTCTCACGTCTTAGGTACTGTTTTCACTGTCTTTCTAGTACATAAACCAGATAATCTCAACCTTCCCCAAATTCCAGATGTTAAGTATGCTGGCTGTCCCCACAAAGCAAGCTCCTTGCCAGTCCTCTACTAGATATGGACTGGAATCTCTCAATCTAATCCTTGTATGAAGAATGATTATTTTAATTGTGATGCTGTTGACATTACCAACCAGAAAACTATGGAAAACTGAAGTTCTACGAATGCTCTTTCAACCTCAACGCCACCCGCAAAGCCATCCATGTGTTAAGCCATGTGCCCTTGGTACTGTCATCATGCTTACGTGCATCTCCCAAAGCCTTTTGAGGCAGAATAGATAGGCAGACATTTTTGTAGTAGACTTTGATTCTAAACCAAAAGAAACAGCCTGTATCTCCCGTTTTAAGCCTGAATAGAACCCCATCACCTGCAGACCACACGTTTGAGTGCCTCCTTCTATAACAAACGAGATGTCAAAGTTCTTCATGTAAACTGGTCATGTGATTCTCATAACCAAAAATGACCATGATGATCTCTATTAATCAATCACACTCAGAAAATCCAAAACAACTTCACTCAATAAGTTAGGTTATTTAGTTACTGCAGATGCACTTTTGAGCTAACTCATTTCACAAAGCTGTGAGAACATAATGCTGGCTGGTCAGAGTTAATCATTCTCTAAATCTAAACTAATATTCTTTTATTGCAGTGGCAGATGACTAAGCCATCTCTCCTTAAGACGTTCCAAACCAAGCATCTCTCTTCCATACTTCATGGAGACTTAGGAGCTCCAAAAAAATATATTTTTAAGTGGTTAAGTGGATTCATAGCTGTTTTTTGTTTAAAGGTTTATTTACTTATTTGAAAGACAGAGTTACATAAGGAGAGAAGGAAACGCAGAGAGAAAGAGAAAGAGAAAGAGAAAGAGAGAGAGAGAGGTCTTCCATCATCTGTTGGTTCACTCCCCAATTTGCCTCAATGGCCAGAGCTGTGCTGATCCGAAGCCAGGAACCAGGAGCTTCTCCCAGGTCTCCCACATGGGTGCAGGGGCCCAAGAACTTGGGCCATCTTCTACTGCTTTCCCAGGCCATAACACAGAGCTGGATTGGAAGTGGAACAGCTGGGACTCAAATCAGCGCCCATATGGGATGCTGACAGTGCAGGAGGAGGCTTTACCCAATACATCACAGCGCCAATCCCTGTTTTTTTATTTTTTAATTTTATTTTAAAAAATTTTTTATTTCTCGTTCTCCCATTTTAAAAACTTGGGCAGGTATGGGTATTCAGCACAGCAGTTAAAATAACCTCTTGGAACACTCACAACCTGTATTGGAGTTTCTGGGCTTGAGACCTTATTACATTTCCTATTCCAGCTTCCTGCTAATGCATTCCCTGAGAGGCAACAGACAATAGCTCAAGTACTTGGGTACCTGCTGGGAGCTCTAGATTGAGTACCAGGTTCCTCTCATTGGCCTATCCCATCTCTGGCTGTTGTGGGCCAAAAATACAGGGAGTGAACCAGCAGATGGAAGATTCTGTCTCCCTCTGCTTTTCAAATAAAAAAGATAAATGCAATGTATTTTATTTGTTTTTTAAATCTTCTTCACTATACACTTCTCAGCAGAATCTGGACAGCTACCATCTGAAACAAAACACGCCAGCCTGTTTAACAGTGTCAAGCAAACCATTTATTTTGCAAACAGCAGAACAGGCCTCTAAATAAAACTAGACTTCAAGTATTACATACAAAATCTATCTTGAATTATGAGCCTTCAGCTTTTGGAAGTTCATATTTGAGAAGAAGCTAAAAGACATCAAGTAACATGTCTTACTACATAGTACCTTTTGCTTTGGCATCCAGACAGTTCAATTATTTTTCCTTACAGCAATTTGACTTACATAGGGTTTTAAAGCAATTTATCTTACATAAGGTTTCTTAGCCTAAATTTCCTCCTAGTGATTATTCTTTTTTTTTTTTTTGTCCCTGCTTTAAAAACCCAATTAAATCTTTTAAAATGTATTCCATCTCATTTTTTTTTTCTGGAAATAGACAAGCTATAATTAAATGAATCACTCACTTCTGGAAGAGTCTCCCAAAAGAAAACACATTCATTGAGCAAAATATACAGGAAAATATTAAAATCATCATATCTAAAGTTTTTCCAGGTGGAAGGAAAAAAACCATAAAAGATGGATAATCTGATACCTTTAAATACTGAAATAAAACCACATTCACACCTTACGGACCTCCACTTGTTAGAAGGAAGATGAAATGAAAAACAATGCAAGCTAGTTTGAAAAATATCTTCCTTTTTGTTCTACGAGGTGGAATTCAATGCTTCTACTCTCTTAACCAGCTTTCCTGACTCTAACTTCTCCTTCCTCTTACCAGTGCAAAACAACCCAGATAAATTAATCTGCTAATCCATCCATAGCTCATGTTTCACTAAAACCCTCTCCAAATTGTTCAACTTTACCCCCACTGAGATAATGGATGTGAAAATACTTTAAAAAGTATTCAGTTCATTTAACAGACACTGGTTGGATATTACCCTCGCACTGTTCTAAGCACTGTACTAGAAGTTTAAAATATAACAGTGTGGGAAATATACATGGTTCCTGCCTTATTGAGGCTTAATATTCAGAGGGAGGCACTGACTAATGGGCAAAAATGAGAAATTATCAAATGATATGGAAATGGTGATGACATGGCAAAGGCAGAATGCTAGGAGGCCACAGAGGAAGTCCTCATAACAGATTCATTTCTGAAGATGGAGGACCAGTTCATATTAAGGAGGAAATGGAAATGGTCCAGGCAGGGGCATAAGCAGGTATGGAGGTACACAGAGAGAAAGACATGTCATGTTTAAGAAAAAAAAAAAAATAGGGGCTGGTGCTGTGGCATAGTAGGTTAAGTATCCACCTGCATTGCTGGCACTCCACAGAGGCACCCGGTTGCTCCACTTCTGATCCAGCCCCCTGCTGATGGCCTGGGAAAGCAGTAGAAGATGGCCCATGTGCTTAGGCCCCTGCACCCACGTGGGACACTCAGAAGAAGCTCCTGGATCCCAGCTTTGGATTGGCTCAGCTCCAGCCGTTGTGGCCGCTGAGGAGTGAACCATCAGATGGAAGACTTTTCTCTATGTCTCTCCATCTCTCTGTCTGTAACTATTCCTCTCAAGTAAACAAATAAATCTTTTTAAAAAATCACTCTTTAAAAAAAGAAAAAAAAAAATCCAATGTGACCTGAATCTACAGAAAAGAACATACAAGATGAGGCCAGAGGGGGAAAAAATTCCACCAGGGAGTAATGACTAGCTCCAGGCTGGCAGCTGGCTGGAAACAAATCAAAATGGAGAAAAAGTGATGAGCAAGGAGGGGAATCTGGAAATGCAGGTGAGGAATGCAGGTGGTGGCCCCAGCATGGGTCATAAAATCACAACTAATTGGGTAAGCAAGAAAGAAGTCAAGGATGGCACCCACGTCAGTTGTTTGGCAATGACATGGATTATAATATGAGGTATGGGACTCAGGAAGAGGAAAGAATTATGGAAAGAACGTAAGTGGGAATTCAGGTTCAGCTCTGGACATATTAAACTTGAAGAGTTCGTGAGTATTCAAGGATGCACAGTAGACTGCTAGACTGCCCTGAAGTTCACAGAAGAAATATGGGCTGGATTGGAAAGGGATGCCCATATGTAAGCCCATATGTAAGAAATGAGTGTAGTTAAAAATTGCAGTGTATATAGAAGTGACGGGCAGTGAAAGATGGGTGGGTGTGTGGTGGAAAACCAAAGTCAGTGTATTGCAGAGGAAAGAGTATGTCAGGAAGGAGAAAGTGATGACTAACTTCAGACCAGCTAAGCCAGAACTAAAATGAAGACTGAACCCAAGAGCATTCTAGAATTAAAATCACAGAGATACCTGATATGAAGAGCAACAATATAGATTTGAGAAGAGAGAAGAGTAAGCAGGGATAAAAGTCCAAAAATGTTACTGATGGCACTATCACAGCCAATCTCAGTACTTACTTTTAGTACTCAAACTCATTTGACTTCTCTGTGGCTATTCTGACCACACTCCCCTCTTTAAACACATCAGAAAATCTTGATTTCCTTTTCTTCCATTTCCTACTAATCCTTCTCAGTCAGTAAGGCTAAAACTTCAATGTTGGTGTCCTCTACATCTGTGATACTCAGTATGTGCTAACCTAGCATAAGATAAGGAGCTTGTATCAGAGCCATTCTTCCTTCATCAAAGTCTTCTAAGATTGAAAAAAGCCAAATTAAACAATGCAGATGGTGACATAGTTGATTACTCTGAAGCAAATCCCTTCTGTTGTTCTACACTGGTAATTAATAACTGGTGGGCATGCAGCCAGTTGGTGGATCATATTTTGAGTTCAGTGCACTAGAGGTTCCTCCATGGTCCTCTTGCATTACTGAAGGGTCTCAGTAGTTGTCTGTATTTCTAAGAGGGATTTCACGATAATGTGCAGGCTGATAATTCCAAAGCTTTACCCGTTCATCTCTTGACATGAGTATCTCACTGTTGGATGGACCTCTCTACCTGATAATGCAATTAAGCTTGCTCCAAAATGAATCCTCTCTCTCTGTTAGCAGTTTGGCCACTTTCTATCCAGTTTTCCAATCCAGACACGTCTTAGTGCCTCCATCAAATCAAGACTAAGTTCTGTAGTTTTTACACCTAAATATTTTTGGTTTAAGATCAGGCTGTCACCACATTTTGCCTTAGTTCTTTCAACAGGCTATTTCCGGGATTGCCATTCTCAGCCTTTCAACTATTTTATGATGACTATTACCCTTAATATTCCCAGCTCAGTACAAAACAGGAAGAATGGTCAAGTCATGGGGACACGGAGCTATGGATTCAACTGCCACATTTTGAATCTTGACTTCACTACTTAATAGGAGCATGACATTGTTAGCTATTTATTCTTGCATGAATCAGTTTTATCATCTGCAAAACATGAATAAGTGGGAGACAATGAACCTATGCATGTATAAATGTACTTGGAACCATCTCGGTGGCACCAGCACTCTAAGTTAGTTTTCTTACAAAAAAAAAAAAAAGTCACTCTTCAATGACCTTATTTCTAACTACTCTCTCCCTTCACAGCTGACTTCAGATAGACAAAGTTAATTATCTCCCTTCTCTGAAAGCATCATGCTGTTTTTCGACTTTATACAAGGTCTTTCTTTTTCTTACAATGCTTTTCTTAACTCTTATCCTCTCCTCTAATCTGTTTGTGAAATTCCTATTAACCTCTGAAGATCAAGACCAAGTATATTCTTTGTTAATTCTCCCTCTAAATCTTGGCCCTGCCTTTGGAATTACTCTTATCTCTATTATGCGGTTATACAATGTGTGTCATGTTTATGTTGGCTGTGGACAACAAACAATTTGGCAGAATTATTTGGAGCAAAGATCTGTGAACCTGGTTTGGGGGAGCAGAATTTCAGGGTGTTCATTTTCTTATTTCTAGAGCACTTAAGTGTAAAGTAGGCGAAGTGGACATGAAAAACTCAGTGATGGAAAGAATGAGAGTTCCTCAAGTCCACTCTTACATTACTAAATTTGTGAAGGTTATTAAGTTATTTCTGCTAGGTAGTTAAAATATTACAAATGGGAAATAACTGTAATTATCTTAAAAGCTCAAATAAAAGTAATATTTACACATTTAATCCTAGAATATTAAAACTAAATAAGATCATTAGTTCACCACATTTGTAAATACTTCAGATGTCTATAAATTCTTCAATATTAAAGAGAAAAATAAAGAAATATACTCAAAAGAGTCCCTCTACTTCCTGTTTGTCCCTCTAGTTCCCCTGAACTAGTAACTCGTACGTGAGCCTGGGAGAAACTGCTTCCAGCTTTTCATTTCGCAGTCTCCTTGTCCAGCAAGTGAAGGACACAGCCTGGATCATTCAGCTTTATTATTCTGTCATCTTGGATGTACAACACGTAGCATATCTTCCTAACAGTTTTTGATTTCTCCCTCTCGTGTAGATCAGTCACCTTCAGAACTAATCCATTTAGTACCCCTAAGGCAACTCCAGTTCTCAAACCATCCAAGTTAACTGCCTACAACATCTAAACTCTGTACCCAGTTTTACTTCTCATGCCTCCCTCAACATGATCTCTGTTTTCTATACATAGCACCAAATAGCTTTGAAAAGATCACACTCATTTCAATTGTGCCACTTTTACCATAACCTTATGTATACCAGTTGTCACTTTAAAGACGCCATTGCCATTTTTCAGATGGAGAACAGGAACATGATTTGCATTTGCATATACTGGAGATGTTTGTATACATGTGCTTCAAAATTACATTTCCTTCTGTGAACTATCCAACTCTTTGGCCAGTTTTTTATAATCCTTTCTTGATTTATAACAAATGATTTTAACCTAGTTTTCATATTTGCAGATACATTTCCAGCCTGATATTTCCTTAAATTATGCTTTCCTTCAAAGAAGCTTTTTATCTTTATGGAGTCTTGCTGCACGGCATGAAGGCCTAGTTGACTGCTTGAAGATTTAGGGATAAGCATTCACATTTACTCCCAGGGTAGCAGGGGATTTCTGATCTAAATTTACACCCCTGGGACTATACAGGCCAGTGGCAGTTGTAAAGGAAGTAGAATACAGGGTTCCTGCCAGCTCCCTTCTCTGTAGTTTGGGAGGATGAAGACTCTCCTTACTCATTTCAAAGTCTACAAGAGGTGAAAGACTACTCCCCCCAAATGGGATGAAGTAACTGATCCCCTGGCTGGGAGGAAGCTCTCACCGCATGTACTGTGACATTGGATAGAAGCCAGAGGAGCCACAATCTCTGGCTAGCCCTTGAATCTGTCTGCTAAGACAATACTGCTTACAAAATGATATGCAGAGGTTTCTTTCTTTTTTAAAAAAAATCCTTAGGAAAAACACTTGAATGTCGTGACATAAAACTGGTGATCAATAATTATATTCTATGAGTGGCTCTAGGGGACATAGATAAAAATCACAGAGCATATATCACTTCCCTAAGTGCAGATATGGTCATGTTCAAGACTCAAGAATTAAAGCATATAGGATAATTATACAAATGAGTATGAAATAGATGCCAGACAGCAACTGCCAGTGAGGTACTCCTGACCTTTGAGACTTTCACAACCAGCACAAGCATATGCAAAAAGTCATCATCACAGATGGTATGCAATGCCAAAATCAGGGAGATTGAAAGAAAGAATGCAGTCAGGTTGGGCTCCCTAATCCAACAAGAAAAGCATAACCCCCTGGATATTCCCCATACAGAGGTAGAAGCATCAAGCTTGATGCTACTGGGCAAAAGAATCAAATGGCTGAGTCCAATGAGTACATTTCTGTTTATACTTAAAAATTTTTTTAAATTCTATTTGTTTGAAAAAGACAGAAAGATTTATCTCCCATCTGCTAGTCAATTCACTCACCAAATGCTTGAATGGCCAGTGCTAGACCAGGCTAAAGCTGGAAGCCGGAAACTCAATCCAGGACTCCCACATGACTGGCAGGGACTCAACCACTTGAACTATCACCTGCTGCCTCCTACGGAGCACATTACATGGAAGCTGGACATTGGCGGCACAGCTGAGACGCCAACCCAGGCTCTCCAATATGGGATGTAGGTGTCCTAGGAGCCTATTAGCCTCTATTCCAAACACTGGCCCCATTTTATAATTTTTAAAATTAGTTTTCATATAAGGGAAACATGTTTTGCGAAGCTGAGCTTGATAACTTTCAGATAAGTAACGGTGACTGTGTCTTACTTCAGGGATGGGCAAGGTGGTAATCACACACCAACAAATTTCCTCGGGACTTGTCTCAGTCAGCCACACTGCCAGGCAAAGACAGAAAAGTAAACGGTGGCCGGCAGGGTATGGGCCACAGGTGGGACATGAAAGCCAAGTTGTCCACATTACTTAATTTAAATTCTCTCATTATCATTGTTTTTGTTCTTATTGTTTTGGTTTCTATGTAACTAAAAGCAGAAGTTAGCCAATTTTTCCTATAAAAAGTCAGATATCCGATATCATGGGCTTCCTGAGCCACATGCTCTCTGATGCAGCTACTCCATCCTGGTGTCTCAGCAGCAGCTAGAAACACAAGATGGATTACAGATTCCACTTGGCTTTGGGAAGGCACCAGACATACACAAGATGTGTGGGTTGATGCTCTCATTTCTAACAGAATGGCCAGATGCCGGCACCGAGTCTAATGCAACTGATGTAACACGGGCACTGTCCCAGGTCTGGAGCCTCTGGGACACTTGTTTTCCAGACTTTTTAGCTTACTGAGTCTGGAGGACACAAGCACAGATGACATGAGCAGCCAAGCACAGCAGGGACACCAGATGCTGAGTGAGGCTGTGTTTCTCAATAAAGACAAATTCCAAGGCCCTGCCACTGTCAAACCATGCTGTTCCCTCCACAGGAAATGCAGGTGGAAAGTCGAATGCAAAAGGGGTAGGTAGGTTTTCAGACTGAACACTTCCATTTTTCCCTGACTTAAAGTGACCCCAAACAGGTGATTCTGACATGTGTTTCTACCCAGGTCCACCTCTAGTGTTCTAGACAACATTGTGTAAGGCAGATTCTTCATGGTTGCTAAGCAGATGGGATGGGAGGGCGTCTGATTCAACCTCTATTGTCAGAGTTCCTCAGGTCGAAAACTGAAATTTCGATCATCCTCCAAATTCTACTGAAATTCCAGTGGTGGTCTAAACTCCACACTTGACTTCTCATGTGACAGAATACAAGAGCATAGCAACCAAATGCTCACAACAGAGAAGGCAGGCACAGGCACACGTTAAGTCAACAAACTTGCTTTTGTTTTCCCCAATAAAGGGGGACCAGTGGTAGAAAGCTTCTTGAATAGCTCTTTATGTAATATTGTTTTGCAGACACAGTCTTTGAAACAAATCAATTTAAAGCAGCTACAAATAGGTCATTCTTTTTTTGCACTCGATCTAGATTTCACTACTCCAGTTTGGGGAAAGGAACGGAGAGGGCTTTGTTTTCTTCAATGGTCCTCAGTGCCACCTCTTCAAAGGCCATGGACTCCATCCATCCTAGACACTACCGAGGTTCACTCTGTCCATCTGTCGGCCACCCTTCCCTTCCTGTAACTGGAATTTGTGGCATTCTGACTCAAGGGATACTACTAGTTGGCCTGTTGGTCTTAAAGATTTCTACACATCGTTTGTTTTCTTAGAATATTCTTATGCCTGTGTCTAATAATCTGTGGAAATGGCGACTTCTGCTTGGACTTGATCTTTCTTAAATGTCTTAAAAGAGAGGTCAATATGTAATGCTTCTTTCTCTGGGAGCTGTATGTCTGGCCACCGCCCCTGGCATGCTGACTATTTCACTGTGACTTTGCCTTCACTTGTTTGATCAGATTTAGGCAGAAACTGTAGCTAGGGCCAGCTTCATAGATGTACAGCCTGTGCAGATGGACAAGGCCCTGGGTTCAGAGGGGACCTGCACTGAGTTTACTACTGTGTTGTGTTGTCTTGGAACACTTTCTGTTTGAACAAGAAGCCCACCAACTATGTAGACAGTCCTGGCTGTGGCTCCCACAATCAAATTCCTGAGCCAGGGAAGCAAGCACCAAGCTTGGCTTCTGTGGACACAGAGAACACCCACTGTGTGCCAGGCAACTTACTTAGCACTAGGGATCTGCCTGAGCAACATGACGGCTCCTGCATTCATAGAATCTCAGTGCTGCCAGCATTTATCACACACCAGGATCTCACAAGCAATAGCATGAGACAGTATGTCACTCTCTCCTCACCAAATCTACTTCACAGCCACAAACAAGAAACTTGGCTTCTTAATCTCCAAGCAAATGGAATTAACCACCTACCAGTACTTTTCACATGCAGTCAGCCTTCCCTCTTGTTGGGATGGATGAAAGCTTTATGCTCTGAAGGCCTTCCTCTGGGCATGGGATCCCAGCTCCCTCTAACCTACTCCAGCCAGCATTCTTTCCCTAAAAAATATCCCCTGCATGTTCCCCTGGGTTCTTATCCATTTCTCTACTATTTTGTAGTTTATGCAGCAAAAGTCATTGAAAGAAGAGAGATCAAGTCTCCTCTTGGGATGCCTGCTTCACATACTGGAGTATTGGTTCGAGTCCCAGCTGCTCTACTTCTGATCTAGCTCCCTGCTGATGTGTTTAGGAAGCAACAGATGATGGCCCAATGGCTTGAGACCCTGCCGCTAATATGGAAGACCTGGATGCAGTTCCTGGCTCCTGGTTTTGGCATGGCCCAGACCCAGCTGTTGGTGGCCATTTGGGGAGCAAACCAGTGGAAGGAAGATCTCTATCTATCTCTATCTCCATCTCCATCTCTCTATCTCTCTGTCATTCTGCCTTACAGGCAGGTGAAAATCAATAAACATTTAATTTTTTTAATTGAAAGAATTGTGCCTTCATGTGATCTATATTTCTTTTCTCATTCTTTCTTGAACAAACCATAACCACACTATTTTCTCCAACTCCTCTTTATCAAAACGACCATTGATGCTGCCTGCAAAAGCCAAGTCTGGATAACCATCTTCCTCAACCTTCTGCCTGTACCACATATCTCCTGTCACTTGAACACAGTGACAGTGCTCACTCTCTTTAGCCTCTCTGAGGCCTATTCAAAGTTCTCCTCCTACCCACTGATCCCACCTGCCAGGTCTCCTTCATGGGCTCAGCACTTGTTAATCTCCCCTTCTATAAGTACACCTATGTCCCTGGTCAACTTCTCCACACACATGGCCTTAAATGGTATCTGGATGCTGATGACTGACAAAGTTAGGCACAGAACTATCTTAAAAATAGGCGTGTCCAACAACTTTCTATTTCTCTTACATTTCTAATAGGCATCTCAAACTTTACATGTGCTAAACAGAAATGTCCTCATCCCTTCAAATCTTGCAGTATCTCCAAACTCAATAAATAGAAAATGCATTTTTTTCCAGGCGTTTGGCCAAAAAACCTTGGGGGCATCTGGGATTCCTCTCGTTGCCCTCACATTCAATCTGTTGACAAATCTTGGTGTTCTCCTTCCTGATAACTCCAAAATCAGACCTCGTCCACTGCCTCCACCTCCACCACCTATGCCAGGTCACCATATCTGTCACATGGGCACTGGGGTCATCTCTTAGCTAACTGCCCTATTCCCCTTATTTGCCTTATTCTTAGTAACTGCTACAACCAGAGAGATTATTTGCAAGTGTAATGAAGCCATGCCACTCTTCTGCTTAATACTTCTCATCTCATTCAAAATGGAATCCAAAGCCCTTTTAAAATTAACCAGGCCTCTAAGCATCCCTAACATCACCCCTACTGCTCTCCTTTCCCAACTGGTTCCAACCACACACTGGCTTTCTAGGCACCTGCTGAATGCACTCAACACAATGCCACAGCCAGGCCCTGGGAACCACTCTTTGCTCTGCCCAGGACGCTCTTCCCCAGATAACAAGGTGGCTCTCTCCTCTCCAACTTCAAGTCTATGCTGAAGTGTCACCTGCCACATAGCTCCCCAGGAATATCTGTCACCAACCTAAACTCTGCGCTCCTCACCCGGAATTAATGATCCCAGGCACTTTTGACATCAGGTGCACGTAGGAACTTTCTATTTGTTTGTCACCTGTGCCTTCCAGTAGAAGGGAAGTTCCTTGAGGGCCAAATCCTTCTTGTCCCAGATCATGCCTGGAATGCATCAGAAACTCAATACACATGTGTTATTTGTACACCCTGGCTTGGGAAACACCCTTGGCTCACACAGCAGAATGCACATGCTCATCACTAATGCCCCATGGGAAGGTCCACCTAACTACTCTGAGCAGTGTAGCTCACGGAAATACTTATCACAGTACATTCAGACACACTTGGCTTGTATTTCATCCTCTGGATTCAATTGATTCAGCCAGCGTAGAGCTACAAAGAGACCTTACCCATTCACAGTCACAGAAAAGTGAGACGTATGCCAACACTGAGAAGTGCTGGGAAACAGAGATGAAGGATTACTCTAGGCTTGGAATTGATCCTTAACCTGGATCTGTTCAGAGATGTATTCCTGTTCAAGTTTAACAGACGGAGGACTGAAGTTAATAAAACTAAGGACTCCAGCAAGCACGCACAGTCCACACCCAGGACTCGAACCAGGCCTGCTTCCACTTGTCTCACTCACCATCCACACTTGATTTGCTCCAGAGACAGCACTGCTTCTCTGAGTCAGAAGTTTCGCTTGGTGATGATGAGGACAGAGGTGGGTTGTGCAGCCTCTGATGGGTACTTTGCCCAGGGACAAATGACTGCTACCTTCTCCTGGAGATTTTGGGCAGGAGAGTGGCTGCCCAGGCCCAACATTTGGTTGCATGGATTGGGAACTTTCTCTACAAACATGAGCTCCCTTCCTTTCATGGCTTGAGAAACAATCCCCCAGCAGAAGGGATGGATCTTACAAACTTTGGTCCACCTGAACATACTCCCTAATATGCACAGGAAAAACACAGAAAATAGTTCAAAATTCACCTTAGTAGACAGCATAACCTACAAACCAAAGGTACCAGGGTCTGCATACATTCCAGAACAGGCTTAGATAACTTCTAACTTACATAATTATCTGGTCCTCAGTGTCCTCAACAGTAAAATGGGGGCATCACCATTGTGAGGAGTACGTCAAATAAGGCATCCTAAACCATGGTGTGCAAACATGCTTGTGTTACCATGTTAAGTGAATTTTTCAAAGTCACCTCTCTGGGGTCACCTACATTATTTGTAAAGATGACCTAACAATTTGTAAAGTGACCTACCAATTCAAGTATCTTCATCCTTTAATGCAAATTAAATATAATTTAAGTGTGTCCTGAGGAAATTGGAACCCTGTCACTGATCCCATTTAAAATGGTCCATTTCTCCAACCTTGAATTAATGTCTGCTCCCCATTCTCTGTCTCTTGCTCATTCATATTTTCAATGGGAAAGTAAATATCACCTCCTTAATCATTTTTTTCTCCAAACATTTTGCATAAGAAATCTCTGTTCCCAGGCACTGTGTTTCTCCTTTTAGCACAGGATAGCAACAACCTCATTATTTTTAGGTTTGGCTGCATATACGGCTGTTCACATAGACCGACCACGTAATGGGCCATCAAACCTTCAAATTCACATGTGACAGTATAACTGTGATACTTTCCTGATGAGAAAGCCATTTTATCAGATACTGATAAAACAAAGTACTTCAGCAAGGCCTTGAATTATACTATATTGTACATACACATTATATTATTTTAGACTCCAGTGGATATGAGGGTATTTCAAAGATTTCATGCAAAAATGGAATTAAAAGATGTTTATTTTGGTGCAAAACATTTCAAAACCCATGTAACTTCATAATATGCATTTTCCATGAACTTTTTGAGGATCCTTTTAAAGCATGTTTTAGATTTTTTTTCCTCCAAAATAAACATATCTTTTAGTTCCACTTTTGCACATCTTCCTTATGTTTGACCCCAAAAACTTGAACTTACCAGCCATAGGACCTTCGAACAAAAACTAAAGGCAAGGAAAACTTGTGAACTAGCTTTATAAGGTTAACCAGCAATCTGAGATCAATTAACATTAACAGAATTAATTTAGAAAAAGGCTTTATCTGGATTCTAAAACCACTTTGCCTCCTTCACACAATCACTAACTGAAGTCCCCTGGGTAAATTAAGTCCTCAGCCAAGCTCTAGGAACTAAATTAAGGGAACTTCATCATCCCTGCAGAACGGCCATTGTCCACTTGCCTGTGCTCTGTGGATAACCTCACAGAGATTTCCATCATCCTTCCTGGTTTAAACCCTTCAAAGTCCTCCTAGGGAAGGAAACTAGTGAGCCATGCTGTAGCACAACAGCCATGAACTTCAAGAGGGAGGAACTCGTCAGCTCTCTGAGGCAATGGGCGGTGACTTGTCACTGATCACAGTGCCTGGCAGGCAGTGAGCATTTACAAACATCTACTGAATGCCTGAATGGCAGAAGAGGACATTTGAGGGCCTGTTGTATGTCAGTCACTTTGCTGGCCACTCACATCATCTCATCGCCACAGTCATCCCAAATATCAGAACAGTACAGGTTGAGCATCTCTAATCCAAAAGTCCAAAATGCTCTGTAATCCAAAACTTTCTGAGAGCAAGCAGGAAGCCACATGTGTGAAACTCCACATCTGACCTCACCTGATGGGTCAAAGGCAAGACAGAGATGCACTAAAAATGTACAAAATTAGCCTCAAGCTATAGGTACTGGTGTTCCAAGGTATCTCATTACATATATGCCAATACTCCAAAATCCAAAAGTATCTCTGAACTTCTGGTCCCTAACATTTCAGATGAGGAGAAGAAACTGATAACTTAAAAAATGCTAACTTGTGTTCTGAGTCTACTGTGGAACACATTAAGGGACAAAAATGTCGCTCCATCTTCCAGAGACTGTTGTGTTGCCAAAGAAGGGTGGACAAGGTCCCAGCACACATGTCTGTCTCCCAAGGCTGCCACTGCAGTGTGCAGTCAAGAGAAGCCAACAATGACAGGCTGTACTGTTCTGGGAAATTTTATCTTTCAGGATTCTTTAGTCATATTCAGTAAAGTGAAGGTCTTTGGCAAAAGAATCTACAAGGTCACTACTAACTTTGAAATACATAGCTTTCCTATGACCCGACTGCTTCATGGTGAAGCTACTGAAGTGGATTTATAGATGCAAGGGAGTTGTTAGCGGTAAAGGTAAAATTTACAATTTATAAAACAGCCTATGTTCTCAATATTTCTAAGTCCATTGTTTGAATCTTAGATGCTATTTTCTCACAGAAATAATGGCAAACCTGACTTCCAAATCAATCCATGATCACCAGGTTCCCCAGTAACATAGGTAACATCACACAGACATGTAAAATAGTAGGAGATCATATTCTTATATATCAGCAGTGGCCCAAGAGTGAAAACCAGCAAAATCTATCTTAAGTGATGGTACTAAAGGAACTTAATTTTATGAAGAGGAAGTTTAGTAAATATTAAATATTTAAATGCACATTAAATGAATAAATATTTCCAAAAGCACTGGGTGACTAACTGTACAGTGTTAAGAGGCCCACTTTTATTACAAACCACATGGCTTCCCTTTTCCTGGAGAGAAGGACACCATTATCCCCACACTTAGGGCTCATCCACCACGAGTCAACACTACAGAAGAAGGAAAAGGAAGGAGAGCAATGGAGACTGAGGACCGGGCTGGGGAGGGAAATGACACAGATGGCAAAGTAGTCCCCAGGCAGGCCCATGAGAGGTGATTATTAAATAGGATGAATGAAGAAAAGGGCTAGAAGAAGAGATTCAGGAAAGTAGAAGAGAGTGTGCAATCGGTTGTTGAATTAGCCCAGCTATCTACAGAATGATTTTATCATTCAGGGAACATTTATACTACATGTAACCTAAATAAACTAGGTACCTCTTCCCTAGAATTTCAGGTCCACATTGTTTTATCAGGAAATAGAGCTCCTGCAAACCCTTAACACCTATCCAAGGGAACACCTCGTACTACACATACATGCCTTCGCTGAGTGCTGTGAGTGACTAAAGAAAACGCATGTCACATTGCTACTACCATTTGGGATTCTTCTCACACATTGCCATTTTTCTGCTCCTGGGAAACCTCAGACACAGAGACTGGGGGAAGTGGCATGCTGCACCGATTAAAAACGTAAGTTTGAAGCCAAGCTTCCAGAAGTTAAATCCTAATATTGTCACTGACTTCTCCTTAGCTTTTCTGTTAGCAAAAATGGGAATAATGACAACACTGTGTATCTCGGGGTGCAGGGCAGGAAGGAACTACGCTAAGTGCATGAACATTGCTTAGAACAATGCCTGGCTCTACCAAGTGACAAAATACAGGAGCTGCTATTACATGCGCATATCTAACCCATCACAAAAATACTCAGTGACATTTTTTCTCTGTTTTTCAGTAAAAAAAAAAAAAAACAAAACAAAAAAACAAAACAAAAAAAACGGATGCAGAATAGCATGCATTGTATCCTGTTTTCTGAAAGAAAAAGAAGGTCCACATATTTGAACTGAAAAGAAAGAAAAAATGTGGCCAGGGGCAAGTTAGGTGCTCTGTGTATGTTTACATAAACAAAGTATATCCTTGGAAGGACATCCAAGAATTGCTCCAAGAAACCAAAAAACTTTCAAAGAGAGGTTTACTCTTTTCTCTAGATTATTCTGTGCCTTTTTATTTCGCCTTATGCTCATGTATTATTACTACTCAGTGAGTTATAAAACATTCATTACATTTAAAAATTGTTTATATCAAGCTAGGAATAAAATTGTAGCAATTTATTTATCCATCTTTCCTTTATATAACACCTAATCCAAAACGCATTTACTAATGCATGCAATCCCAATTATTAACTGGAGAGATGGCAAACGCAGATTCATTTAAATGCCCTCTTCCCAACCATCCCTAATTAAAACAGTTGGGCCCATGAATGCCAGTGCCTTCTAACTTCACCAGGGAATTTATCACATTGATTTTTGTTGGTCTCATAGGATGTTTAACACTTTGCAGTTTCTGTATCTTCCAAATAAAAATAAATCAATACACATTTAAAAAAATATTTCAAATAAGAACTGTTACAAAAGAAGACAAAATAATTATTTGGATGATTAGTAAACTAAATAAGGTAGTTCAATAACATGTTATTTCTTATTTTTATTATTTGTATAGAAATCATATGTTATGCCATATGTTATATGTAAGAAAGGATTGTATTAGAATCCAATGTTCTGGCCAACTAATCAAAAATTGAGGCAAATCAATGATGGATAAATGCTGAAAGATTGATTTTTCATTGTTAAAAACAGTCTAAAATTCACAGGTAAAGAAACTCACTTTTGTTACATTCCTTACAAGATAAAACAGAGTGGATTTTATTTCCAGGAATTTTATAATCTCATTAAGGTTAACACTATACATCCTCTGTGGAAAAAGGGAAAAAGAAAACAAATGCCACACAGACAAACAAACCCAACAACCCAAAACAAACATCTGTTTTGTTTTCTCACATCTTAATAGCCTGGCTATTTTAGATACAAATATTTGTTTTGCTGACAAATGTTTCCAAAAAAGTTGGTTAAAACTGTTTCACTGAAATAGTTTATTTTTGAGCTGAACAAATTGCAAACTTCTCCAGAGTCCACAATGCATCTGTGAAAGTGAGCAAGTATGGCCTACAGATTTTGCAAATTGTTCACTCAGCAAAAATGCAGGCACCAACATGTAAGCTAAGGCAAACCTCAGAGTCACACAGCATGTAAGGGGACCCAAATTTCCTGCATTTTCCAGGAAGATGGCCCACGATTTAGTTTTTCATAGCCTCACCCTGAGCCCCTGTGAGATCTCAGCATTCTGCAACTTTGTACAAGAACATTCCCTTGCTTTTCAGGAGCTTTGCTTTGCAAGATTCTTGCGCCTTGGCAGGGATCAAAGAAGCAGAGGGAACAAATGGTTTCCCATGCATATTGAATTCCCTCTTATACTGATTTTTCCTCTGTCACTTGAAATTCAATATTGGCAAGATTCCTGTACATCACCTTAACCAGTAAATTGTCTGGGTGCACTCAGGGCATGCGAAGGTAGATTTCAACATGAAGTTTTGGTAAGAAATTCAACAGAACAAATTCTCAGAAAATTGACTTTTCTATGGCACTTGTACCATCTGGAGACCAAGAGCACTCTAAAATTAATTCCTAATAATTTGCTTTTATTTCACCTGAACCTAAAATGTTTTTAATCACTATTCATTCACTCTGTTCTTCCCCCTCTAACTGCTTTCTATTATTTCAAAAATAGGGTATAGGTGAATAGTTCTCCAATAAGAATTAAACATCAAAACTCCTGATTAATTTAATAATACCTAATGTTACCAGCATTAAAGAGCTTATGTGTTTTATTTTGCTCATCTATAATATTACCTAACTCATGGGTATGCTGTAAGACTGTAGGTAATAATGAATGAAAAGCTCCAAGCCCTAGTCTTTACTAGGTACTGCTATTATGATAGCTGCATTGCAATTATTATGTGATACTCTAGGCTGTTTTAGGCACAAAAAAAAAAAGTGTTTTCAAGCCAAATTATTTAAATATGGCACAGTAATCAGATTACAAGTGACCATTCATATTCTGATTATACATATATGAGTCATGACAAAAATTGTCTTTGAAAGAATGAAGTAAGCATTATTATGAAAAAAGTCAAAAAATTTCTCCAGGAAATCACAGTCAAGTGGTGAAATAATTTTTATCACTTTTTTGGAAACATGTATTCTTCTATGCCTTAAGCTTGAAGGATTCCGTACAAGAGAACACACTCACACTTCAGTGGCTGACTTCAGTCATTAGCACAGAAGTTACCAGTACAAAAGATAAACACCCCACAATTTCTCTCCCTCATTTCTCTATATTTTAAACATAGAACAAAATAATTTACTTTGTAAAGAATTGCTTTAAAAAATAAATTTTAGGGGCTGGGTGTTGTGACCCAGAGGGTAAGGAAGCTGTGTGAGACACTGGCATTCTATACGGGTGCCTTTTGTGTCCCAGCTGCTCCGCTTCTGATCCATGTTGCTGTTGATGGCCTGGGAAAAGCAGTGGAAGAGGGCCCAAGGATTTGGGGCCCTGCACCTATGTGGAACACCTGGAAAAAGCTCCTGGCTCCAGGCTTCAGATCAGCCTACCTCCAGCCATTGTGGCTATTTGGGGAGTGAACCACCAGATGGAAGATTTCTCTCTCTCTCTCTCTCAGTCTCTGTCTCTCTCTCCTTGTAACTCTTTCAAATAAATAAATATTAAAAAGAAATAAATTTTAAAATAGTTAAATCTATCAATTAAAATATAAGGACAAAGAGTAGATTCTGACAAATATTTTCTTAATAGAGAGTGAAATTTGATTTTACCATTGGATACCCTTTTTTCAGAAACTAAATACATTGTCCAGTTAACAGAAAAACTTTTATAATTAGTAAGGTGAATAACTAGCTGACCATAACTAACAATATGCACTACACACCATCACACTTGTAAGTTTTTTTCTCCAAAATATTTATAAATATACAACTTATTATAAGAAAATTTTCCAATGACAATGAAATAAAAGTATTTTTAAATCAATGAAAATGAAATTACATTTTGTAGGATGCAACAAAAAGAGTACTCAGAGGAAAATTTATAGCATTGAACACACATAGTGGTAAAAAAGAAAAAGATAAAAAAAATCAATAACCTAATCTTCAGTTTTAGCAAACAAGGAAAATGAAAGTGAATTAAATCAAAAGTAAGCAAAAGAAATAATGAGAATCAGAGAAGTCAATGGCAATTAAAAATAGAAAAATAGAGAAAAATCAGTAAAACTGGCTGTTTGAAAAGTTCAGTGCAGCTGATAAACCTCTTGCCTGCCTAACCAAGAGAGGATACATAAACAATGGGTATCATAAGTAAAAGAGGGTTATCACTAGTGATCTCATGGATACTAAAAGGATAATAAAAGAATATTATAAATAACTCTTAAGCCCTCAAATTAGATATACTACATGAAATGGACCAATTCCTTGAATGACACAATTACCAAAACTCATACAAGGAGAAATATGATATAATCTGAATAGGGCTATTATCTATCAGAGAAACTTAATAATTAATATCCTTCCAAAGTAGAAAGCACTAGACCCAGGAGAATTCACTGGTGAATTCTATGTATTTCAAACATTTAAAGAACAAATGGTTCCAATTCTCTGCAATCTGTTACAGAAAATGGAAACAGAGAGAATGTTTCTCAACTCAATCAGTGAAGTCAGCATTACTCTAATACCAAAACCAAACAAAAACATTACAAGATATGAAAACTACATATTAGTATTCCTCACGAACATCGTGGCAATGATCCTCAACAAAATATTAGAAAACTGATTCCAACAATGTATGAAAAGAATTATATATCATGACCAACCAGGATTTATTCCAAGTATGCAAGGCTGATTCAACATTTAAAAGTTAGTATAATACTTCATAAAAAGTTCTAGAAGAACATATGATTATATCAACAGATACTATGCATTTGAAAAATTCAACATCCATTCACAAAAATTCAACAAACCAGGAATAGAGGGGCATTTCCTCAAGTTGATAAAGAATTTGTAAAAAAAAAAATACAGTTAACATATTACTAACTAATGAAAAATTAGATGCTTTCTCCCTAAGAGCACAAGCAAAGTAAGGATATCCCCCCTCTACCACTCCTCTTTAGTCTTGCAATAGAAATCCTAGTTAATGCAATAAGACAAGAAAAGGACATAAAAGGTATAAATATTAGAAAAGAAGAAATTAAACTTTTTGTTCAGAGATAACATGATTCTTTATGTAAAAAAAAAAATCAAACAATTGGTAAAAATTCTGAAACTCTTAAGTGACTGTACTGAGTTTTGAGGATCCAAACAATAGAAACAATTCAATTGCTTTCTTATATTCCAGCAATGTGCAATAGGAATCTGAAATTAAAAATATGCACACCTCCATTTACATTAGTATTTTCACTCAGAAAGAGAGAAAAGAACACTTAGGTGTAAATCTAAAATGCACAATATCTCTAGGAGGAAAACTGCAACATTCTGATGAAAGATATCAAAAAGCTCTAAATAAACGGAGAGAAAATCCAGCTTCAGGGTAGGATAATTCAGCATGCCAGGATGTGTATTCATTCCAACTCAATCTGTAAATTCAATTTAATTCAGTCAAAAATCTCAGAAATTTACCTTGTGGATATGGATAAACACATTCTTAAGACCATGTGGAGAGGCAAAATACCCAGAAGAGCCAATCCAATAGCGAAGAATAACAATGTTGGAAGATTATTTGACTTTAAGAATTACCATAAAGGTACAGTAATCAAGACAATGTTGCATTGGCAAAGGAGTAGACAGAGTAATGAAAGAGAACAGAGAGCCTGGAAATAGAGCCACATGAAAATAGTCAATTGACTTCTGAAAAGGAACAAAGGCAATATAATGAAGAAAAGATATGTTTTTCTACAAATGATACTGGAACATCTGGACATCCAAATGCAAACATATATATAAAGGCCCTGACATTCCAACTTACAAAATTGTCATTCAGTTTAGACCATAGACCAAAATGGAAATGCAAAACTATGAAACTTCTAGACAATAACACAGGAGAAAATCTAGATGACCTTGGGTTTGGCAATCAGCTTTTTAAGATGCAACACCAAAGGCAGAATCATGAAAGAAAATTGATAATCTGGACTTTATTAGAATTTCAAACTTCTATGCAAAAAAACACACCAGTTTTAAGAGACAGAAAGACAAGCTACAGCTTTGGAGAAAGTATTTACAAAACACATATAATAATAGAAGACATCTATCCAAAATATATCAGGAATTCTAAAACCTAAAATATGAAAACAACCAACCTATTCATTGCAGCTCAATTCACAATAGCTAAGACATGGAATCAACCCAGATGTCCATCAACTGAAGTCCCCAAAAGACAAATACCATATTTTTCCCTGCTCTGTCGTAAATAACAGAGCACCTAAAATGTAATCTATAGGAGTGAAATTGACACTTTGAGATGTGATGACTTTTAACAGCCCTTGTCTTGACTGTTGAAGAACAGTTTTGCTTTTTTTTTTTTCTCATACTATGTGTTGAACTCTTTACTTAGTGTAAGGTTAATCTTATGTGTATAAAGTTGATTGAAAATAGAACTTTGTAAAAAATTAAGAATGGGGCTAGGAGAGGAAAAAGAAAGAAGGGTGGGAGTACAGGTAGGAGGGAAGGCAGGGTCAGAAGAGTCACTGTGTTCCTAAATTTGTATATATGAAAGGCAAGAAGCTTGTATACCTTAAATAAAAGGTTTCTCGGTAAAATAAATAAATAAATAAATAACAAGCAGGCAAAAATCTGATCAGCCACTTCAACAAGTTACAAGGCAAATTAGCCTATGAAAGGTATCCCACACCATATTTCACTAGGAAACTGTAATTTAAAACAATAAGATGCATTAGAATGTATCATACATGCATTAGAATGTCAAAAATCCAAAATACGGACAACACTAAATGCTGGAAAGGATGCTGAACAACAAGAACACTTATTTATTGCTGGTGAGAATGCAAAATGGCACAGTCACTTTGAAAGTGAGTTCCACAGTTCTTTCCAAAGTTAAATATATTCTGAGCATACAAACCAATAATCTCATCAGCCAAAAAGTCTACACACAAGTGTTTATAGAGATTTTTTTTTTTAAAGCTGGACCTTTTTTTTATTTTATTATTATTATTTTTGACAGGCAGAGTTAGACAGGGAGAGAGAGAGACACAGAGAAAGGTCTTCCTTCCGTTGGTTCACCCCCCAAATGGCCACTATGGCCCACGCGTTGTGCTGATCCACAGCCAGGAGCCAGGTGCTTCCTCCTGGTCTCCCATGTGGGTACAGGGCCCAAGCACTTGGGCCATCCTCCACTGCCTTCCCGGGCCACAGCAGAGAGCTGGACTGGAAGAGGAGCAACCGGGACATAATCCAGCACCCCAACCAGGACTAGAATCCGGAGTGCCGGCACTGCAGGCAGAGGATTAGCCTAGTGAGACGCAGCGCCGGCCATTTATAGCAATTTTATCCATACACCAAAACTCAGAAGCAAACAAGAGGTCCTTCAATTTATGAAAGGGGAGAAGGGGTGGATACTGACACTGACAGTTGAACAGTAGGGATGAATCTTTTGAATCCAATGTATAAATCAAAATCTTGCTGGGTGATCAGATAGTATGTTTCTATGTTTCTCAAGGCAGATAGGTTTTAGCATATCTCCAGACGTTGTGAATTTTGCTCAATTATGATCATCCATGCATGAGCTAACAAACTCATTTTTAAAACTGAAAGCAAAGGCACTGTTTTTAATTTTCAAAATAAACTAGAGATTTGGGCTTAAATTCATGCTCAGGTTATATAATTTTTAATGTACTAAAACATTTATTCAAAGTAGAATATTGCTTTTGATGTTCAATTATAAACAGATTAAAATAATTTTCAACTTAAGATTCATGGGAAAGTACAGGTGTTCAAGTTAATACTGCAGACTGTCATAAACCTAAATGACAGCTGTTCTTCAAATAACTTTAAAAATGAACAATACAAAAATAGATCCTTACACATTTGCCCTCAAAAATCCTTACAGTGATTTTTCATGTTAATTCTGTGAACATTGCAAGAATAGATATCATAAAGGATGAGTGGAGGACCAATACATCTGTGTACAGACGTGTCTGTACTATGTAATGTCATGAAACTGAAAGGCAGTAGCTTGGTTATACATAGCTTGGTTATACATGACTAAAGTCTGAATTTCCACTATCATAAAGTACTGATATAATACTCAATAGGCTAGTAAGATTAAAAGAAAAAATATCTGAAATTACTTCAACAACAGATACTCATTATTTTAACTTTTTTTTATTTCTATCACAACACAGAGACTGTTTATCTTTTACATATCTAACTTAATTCTTTTGCTAATGAATATATGTACTTTATCATCAAAAATTTTTGTTTAGAAAGAACAAGTGCACACTTATATATGACTAGTAAGAAAGGCAAGTGAATACCAGAAAATTTAAGCTGAATCAATAGTATTATCACTACTATACATACTGTGGTAATTATATATATATGTGATGGAATAATATTTTGGCATAAAAAATAATGAAATCCTGTATTTTGCAACAAAATAGATGCAATTGGACACCATTATGCCTAGCGAAGTTAGCCAGATTCCAAGAGACAAATATCATATTTTTTTGCTGATTTTTGGTAACTAACATACAGAGTACAAAAAAATGTAATATATATGATCAAAATTGACATTTTCAGATTTGATTATTATACAGATCTTGTCTATACTCTTGAGGAACAGTGGTTTTTCCACCTACCATTTGTTGAATTCTCTATTTAGAGGAGGGTTAAACTTGTGATTAAAAAGAAAATCTAAAGTCTATCATTGTAAAAATTAAAAGAAAAATAGGGAAAGAAGAAAGAAGAGGGAAAGGTGGGAAGCATCACTATGCTCTTAAACCTGTATATGTTAAATACATAAAATCTATTCCCTTTATATAAATTTCTTAAGAAGTTAAAAAAAAGAAAATCTTCCTTAAATTTTTAAAGTAACTAATTTCCTTATTGACATGAGAACTAATTCAACTCACGTGAACTCACTTCTAACCATGTGACACATTAATTTTGGTGGGAAGCAGTGAATATAACAAGTCTGAAAAATACTATTTTCTTCCCAGTTCAATTCATTCCTACAAGTATTCTGTAACCATGCAATAATGAAATTAAACACCTAAAATGCTAAAGCACTTTTTCAAATTAAAGCTAAAATATAGCACTCACTTTTAAAGTAAAATCATATAAACATTTTGAAAATTTTGATTTTATATGGTTTCTCATGTGGCATGGATTTGTGACCACTTATCCTGACTCTTTCACATGGCAGCCCTTTTATTGACAAAATTCACTTTGAACAATGTCATCTTTCAGAGACAAACTCTCATGATATGATCCACAGCAAAACTCTAATCTTCCTCATTTAAGAAGCATCATAAAATCTTCACCAGTTTATTTATACTGTACATAACCAAAATATCCATAATTAAATTCAACTATTCCATTTTTACTCTGTTATTCCATAGATGACAAAAAAAAAAAAAGTTTTCTACTTCTCACATAGCTGCCCTCATTAAAAACTCCACTTAGTTCCAAGAAATTTGTGTAACTTAAATGGCCCCCATGAAAACACAAGATCCTCCTAATCCTGCCTCATGTTATCTATGTAAAGTTTATGAAAGTAAGGAGGAATATCTTACAAAAACCTCTACAATAAATTCAATGCAGTCTATATTAAATTTTACTTTCAGTATGATTATCTAGATGTGAAATCTAATTAAAAGACAGAAAAGAGATACACACACCCAGTTCCATGAGAATTGAGTGAAAAGTAGAGTATCAAATTAGTTTTTGTAAATAAAAATAAATGGAATACAATGATCAAAGATAAAAATGTTTAAATTAGCATCTGTTATAATAAAACTTTGTTGTGATTTAGGATAACCCCTAGAATTAACACTCTATGATTACAATATTACAAAAGAAACTCTTTCAATAGATTATTTTAACATGACTTGTAGCAATAGTGTAGGCTAAAGGCAAGAGGAAGAACATTCTGACTTGAGGATATTAGATCATCTCATAATCCATGAAAGGAGCAAGGACCCTTTTAAAAAGATAAAACAAAAATGTGAAAGTGTGAGAGAAAATACAGGAAATGTGGATAAGAACCAAGGTAGGAGACTATACATACAATACCAAGAGTTCCAGAAAGAAAGGCCCAACAGTGGTGACATATAAAAGATAGAAGGCCGGAAAACTTCCAGAGACAGAGAGGCTGTCATGTGAAAGGTGCACCAAGGGTTGTGCACAAGGATTCAGCAAGCTTGCATTCCTCCACACGGCAATGAATTCACAGGAAGGCATGAGTGGGAAAAGGACAAACAAGCGACCCATGTTTGCATGATCAGCCCTTTGATGCTACTTGATTGTTCGAATTCAGTGTATTACTGTGATGGAACCCACTAACTACTTAATGATGATGAACATTAAATTCCAGACAATCTGAATTTACTTTCATCGACAATGTGTGGGATCAACAAATCACTTACAGTTATGTATGGGGAAATTTGAAAAGTTCATGGAAAACAGGAATTAAAAGTTAAGTTTGTTTTGGTGCAAAACAATTTGAAATCCATGCACAACTTCTCTTTTTTTAAACTTTTATTTAATAAATATAAATTTCAAAAGTACAACTTTTGGATTATACTGGCTTTTCCCCTCATAACCTCCCTCCCACCCACAAACATCCCATCTCCCACTCCCTCTCCCATCCCATTCTTCATCAAGATTCATTTTCAATTATCTTTATATATAGAAGATCAACTTGGTATATACTAAGTAAAGATTTCAACAGACTGCACCCACACATAATGCCCATTTCCATGAACTTTTAAAAGATCTGTCATATTGTTACTGTTAATAATTTTAGCTAAATATTTATTATTATATATCTAAAAAGTACACAGAGCTTGAAAATTGAGAGTATATTTACAAATTAAAAAATCTCGATGTGCTTTTGAATTTAAATACTTGATACCAACATTTTCAAATATAAAATAAAATTAATGCCTTGATCATGATACTTATGCTTAGCCCTTGCCAAAACTGCAACCACTGCATGAATATCACATTTAAGCCACCAGAAATACAGCCTGCAGGACCAATAAAATTCACATAATTACCTGCCGTGGGATCTGTCACTGCCTGGCTGGTGATGCCAGATGGTGGTTCTTGAAGCTGATATGTGGCATTGGTGGATGGCGTCGTTGGGCTGGTGTTGCTGCTTGTCATATAGTGTGCTGGGTATGGTGAGCTGTTGTAGTACTGTGCGTACTGACCCTGGCCAAAACTGGGATAAGATGGATAGTCCTACCAAATCAAACCACATGCAAAAAGTCTGTCAATAAACTGCTGCTTAGTCCTTATGTTTCAAAGTATAATTGTAAATATGTCTGTGTTTTTGTGTCTCTTCTGAATTCTCATAGGACATCCTACAAATCACATTAACTGAAGAGCTCAGACTTGCCAACAAATTCTAAGTAAGATGATAGTCTTCCTCCTTCACATATATTTCTATGCTATGGTGCAGAAGTAGGCAAAATTAAACCAATCTGAAAAGCAAACTCACCATAAAAGAGTGCTAAAAAAATCTTCAAAAGAAAAAAAACTATTAAAAGGCAGAGGAAAGGTCTTACTTAGAGTGTAATATAAACCGATCTTTCTTTATATAAGAAAATCACGTATTTTGAAATATTTCAGAGGTTAAATGGGCTTTTCAAATTACCTGCTGTGAACTGTTAAATCCAGAGGAATTTGTGAGCGAATTATTTCCTGTATATAATCCTGATGATGTTGTAAAGCTACTACCTAAAACAAAGTGAAAAGACATAGAGTTTACTAGGCCATATATAATAACATGACAGTAGAAATTTCATTTCCATAAGATGCACTTGGAGTTTGGTTTATCTTTAATTACAGAATTCATCATTAAGGATAACATTTCAATTTCCTAAAATAGTTGATGATTTTATTTTCATTTTTACAAAGAATTACAAAGTAAAGAGGTTACACTTCTGAGGACAAGAGCAACTCACATAAACTACAGACAGAATTAGACATTAAATTTTCTATTTCAATTTGTAAAGCATACCAAGACTTTTCATATCGTTACACAAAATCTGCATAGTACAAAAAAGTAGGATTATATCAGGTAGTCTGCACAGTTCCTGCTAGCCCCACAAATCACAACGCTTCTTCCAAGAGCCCTAAATGCTTTCAGATGGTCATTATTTATATGGTCATAACAGTGGCCCAGTGAAAAGCTACTGTCTGATTTCATTTCTCAGAAAAGTGAATGGAATCACTGGAAGAATTTGATACCATGAAGATCCAGAGGAACATGATCAGTGTTTTATTTAGTACATGTGCTGTCAAGGCAACATTCTATTTGCTGAACGTCCACACTGTTGAACAATCAACAGGAGGCACATAGTATAAACAGCAGGGCACAATAGAAGAACCTTTTAGTCCCCTCCTTCAAATTTACTCCTTATTGTTAATCTCTGTAAAAACAAAAATACACTAATTTTGATGAAAATGTATAAAACGATGCTATTTAAACATTGTAAAATGGGGGTTTTAATAGGTACAACATTTCCATGGGGTTATTTGGGAGATATCTGGGAAATTTTATATACCCTTTAGTTTAACAATTTTACTGCCAGGGATTTATTCTAAGAAAAAAAATTGTGGATTTATACAAAGAGATAATTAGCAAAGATGTTTTTTAGTATTGGTTCTAACAACAAAACAAAAATGAGCCTGAATCCCGAATAGGTGTTACTCAGAAAATGGCATACTGCGAACCTGTTAAAATGGTATTTTGAGATTGTTTATAAACATGAGAAATTTTCGTATTATTTTGTGGAAGTAAAAGCTACAAGTAACCAAGAATACTTTAGATGATCTTGTTTAAAAACATTTTTAAAGCAAGAAGCACAAAAATCTCAGAAATGTTATCTCTGAAGGATTTGAGATATGGTCACATAATATTCATTAAGCCAGCAGACACTTTTAAATTTTCTACTCAGGAGTTGTGTTGCTTTGTAATTAGAAACAAAAGGTGCTTTTTAAAAATTAAAACTGTACAGCAAATGAATAGATAGAAGCATACAAATGGTCTTTAAAAGGTTCATAAAAATGTGTATTATGGAAAACTAAGCATGGATTTCAAAATTTTAAACCCAAATAAAGTTTTAATTCCATTTTCCATTAACATTTTGAAGTACTCTCCTACTTACTTGCTACTGAACATTTCAGTACTGACTTAAAAGTCAAACAACATAGACTAGAGTTTTTGGCTCATTACTTTACACTGCTTGGACTTTGGACAACTTACCTAATCATTCTTGGGTGTAATTTCTTAGTCTGCAAAATCCTATAGATAGATGGGGGAGATGCTTTGGAAAGCATCAGAGATACAGCATCACAGCACCACCAGGAGTTGTTTACGCCAGGAAACACTGCTGAACTCCACAGTGTGAATGTCTCTTTCCCCTCTTTTTATTTCCCCAAATTAGATAAAAATGACTTAATCTCTTCACATGCCTAAAATTCATTTCCTATTTACTTGTCAAGCATCTATGAACATTAAAAGCCCAATCCAAGGATGGTTTTTATTAAGAAAGGAAAATATTTCCTAAGATAGTTCCGAATTTAGCTATCACACAGACTCATATTTGAAACTTCCTCCTGTATACATTTTTTAAAAAAATCAACTGAGCAAAATTCCCAGAGCACCCACCCTAGAGAAGCAAAGTGCTCTTATGCTACCCACACTCTACCACGATGAACAGCAAGCCCTCACTAGACAGACTTCTCATCTTAATGCTCATTTGCATATGGCAGCTGCATGTTAATTAAATGCCCAGGTCCCTGGTGATAATTACATGAGAATAAAAGACTGATGAAGACATAGTCTCAGACCTCATGGGGCTTATCAGGTTGATATCAATTTTGTGGTTTTTTTTTTTTTTCAACACTGGACCTTATGGGCACATGACCCATTATGTATTTGCAGATCAGAGCACAATTTTGATCTTGACATTATATATCTAGCACCCTTATGACTATTTAAAATTCCTTGTAAAATAAAATTTAAATTCCTTCTGGACACAGCCATGCTTTTCAAACTTTAGCTACTATTTGTACTTGATAGGAAAAATTGCTTTGGACTACAACCAGCTATTTTCATTTCAACTGTACACTTTTAGGTAATGAGTTGCTACTTTCACTTAAATGACACATTTTTGAGCAATAAATACTGACCTCAATAATCCCTGTCCACCAGGAAAATGAATAAGATATAGAAAATATATTTTTAAAATGGATGTTTTCTTTCCATAAGTTATTCCCTGGAACAAAGTAGAAAAGACTATGGAAGCTATATTGGCACACAGAGGCCACCAGGGTATGACCAAGTAAATCACAGTTCAGTACTCCAAATGGTACCCAAGTGACTTTCCAGACTTAATGCTACTTCTAAGTCTGTACATTAGCTGGAATTCAACATAAGTTATACTCATTTACTGGCTGACTGCAGGCTGAGATTCCATTCCATTTAGTATGCCGAAGCAGAAGTTTAACGGCACCCTTGTGGCCTTGGAGACTTAATGCAACTTCCAAAAGGATCTCACTTGCTTCAGGGAGAGGTGTGCATACTAGAGAATCAGGCTCAGGCAATATTAATTTTTCACCACCAGAATCAAGTTTGTTGGATTGCTCCACCTGCCTTCATGTGAGACTTAGGCAAACAGAGCTGCTAATTCAGTCCAGGCCACCAGCACTGAATTTCTGGATCAGCCTCCTGAATTGGTTTCCTACCCACCCTACAGCCTCTCCAGTTGATTCTCTGCAAAGGTAGAAGAAATTTTCTCTAATGTGCATGACTGATCTTGTCATCCCCCTACCTCAAAAGTAACCTTTCGTGGGTCCCTGTGGCTCTCAGAATAAAAGCCAAACTCCTAACCAGAGCTTCATTAGGCCTTACCTGGTCTGGCCCCGGGTTTATCTTTAGGATGGCCCTGGTCATTTCCCCGCAGCCCCCAGCCCAGCCCCTCCAGGTACATATTCATGCCTAATACTAGCAAACCAACATGCACTTCTCCTGCCACTCCTATCACCTCCTGGTTCAGCATGGGCTGTAAACTCCCTTCTTCAGAGAAGCTTCCTCAAATCCCCTCTCCTTTCCCCCTAAGCCTAGTGCAGGTGTGCTGGTGTGTCTCTCTCGCCTCTCTTTCTCATATACATATGTATCTGTTTGTGTGATGTATGTCTGTGTATATCTATGTGTACACATACACATTCATGACTTACTAATCAGTACTTCAAGCTAATTGCTACTAGTTGATGAGTCAGTACTAATTATACTTAAACAAATTAGCCTTCCCCTATAAAACAGAATATCAAAGAAAAAATCTGATGTTCATAAAAATAATTGGATTTTTTTTGCAGCCAACTCATGCAAATATCATCCGAGTATAAAATATAATAACAACACAAATAAGTGACAACCATTTCTCAGTATTCTGTTTCAGGCACAGTGCTCATCTTCCATGTGCCCTATCTATCCTCTGTCACAACTCAATGCTGTAGGGAGTGTTAACATTCCCACTGTTTTCAGAAAAGGAAATTCAAAAAATTCATGAAAAACAGAATTAAAACACACTTATTTGGTATAAAATTTGAAATCCACGCACAGTTTTTCACAATACACATTTTCCATGAACTTTTTAAAGACCTTGCATATCCATTCATTTAAAAAATTTTTTATCGAAACAAACCTTATAATTCCATTTCCATGAACTTTAGAAATATTCTTATATATATATATATATGCTTAGAGAGGGGAGATACTCATTTTCAGAATAGAACACAAAGGAAAAACATTTCCTTTCAGAACACCTCCAACAGACAATATAAGTTTTCCTTCCACAACATTACTTATTTTAAAGGTGGAAAGACAATGGGCGCCAGGTTCTATTCCCAGTTGTTCCTCTTCCAGTCCAGTTCTCTGCTGTGGCCCAGGAAGGCAGTGGAGGATGGTCCAAGTCCTTGGGCCCCTGCACCTGCATGGGAGACCAAGAGGAAGCACCTGGCTCCTGGCTTTGGATCGGCGTAGCGCCGGCTGTAGTGGCCATTTGGGGAGTGAACCAACAGAAGGAAGACCTTTCTTTCTGTCTCTCTCTCTGTCTATAACTGTCAAATAAATTTTAAAAAAATATTAAAAAAGGTGAAATGACAGAGATCTTCCATCCATTGGTTCCCTTTCCAAATGCTGGCAATAGTAGAAAAGGGTGAGAAACATCTTCCTTGCATGGGGTAAGCATAAACTATCTGAAGGAGATCAGAGAGTAGGGGAGTGGTGGTGGGGCCCTAATGGAAGTTTCTTGATCATTTAAGAAAAGACATCACCTAAAAACTCCCATAATCCGAATGTTCCACATAGCAATAATGGTTTTCCTGGGATACAGGAAAGTCTTGATTGTGAATCTCCTTTTAAGGATGAGGGGTAGGGGGAGAGAAGGAGATAGTAGGGAGCTATTACAAGTGCAAGGACTTATACTTATCTGAGCTTGGAGATGAGAGATGGAGTTTGAGGTCGACAGCTAGGGATGGGGAGGCTGAGCAGCGGAATATGCTAATTAGGCTCTTTTCTCCAGCTTCCCTTGCATAGCCCACTATGTTGATTCGAGATGTCTTAGCTGTTGTCCTGGACAGTCATCTAGCTCTGTCTTGCTCCTGTCACCCAATGCTCCCTTCCATCAGTCCTTGTATTCCTATCTTTCAAGTTCTAATTCAAGTCCTCTCTTTCTAAAAAACCTTCCTTGACTGTTCTTGTTTTTATTGATTTTGTCTTCTGGAAAGTCCAGCTCACTAGGCATCGATACCATGCCGTCTACCTCTTCCTTAGACCAGTCCTAAACACATGTGCCTTGGTCTTGGTTGCATCCCGACCATAAGGTCCTTAAGTTGGATGGGTCATATTTACCCTGTCTGTGTCACATAGATTTGGAAAACCGTGTATGACTTATACCTTTGAAGGGCTCCCTGTAGGTTCAAGTGGGAGACAGAACCATGACTCAGGAACTTTAGTCCAGTGAGGTAAGTGACGGAGGGTTCAGTGAGAATAGGACTGTCATAAAGAATCATAAAGGAACAGGAAGAGACCTTTCCATAGGTTGTTTGGTTTTGGGATTGGTGGTACTGAAGGGTAATTTGAAGAATCACTTAAGTCCCACCAAAGACATCGGAATAGAAAAATCTCTCAATTTTCGCACTGAAACTGGATGGTATATAAAGGGTTACCTTAAAAATCAGCTTGCAGTCATAATTTTAGATTCAAATTACATGGGTGAAATCAAATTCAGAAACCTATAAGAACATTCTGGAAGGAGTTGAAACACTTCTGAATCTCCATTTAAAAAAAAGGGGGGGGGGGTCTGGCAGAGTTTTCAATGAAAAAAACTAACTTCATTTTAAGTAATCACATAAAAGATTAAGTGTCACAAATTTTGACTATCTTGGAAAATCTCACTGAGTTTAGCTCTGAGTACCACTGGATCTGAGATGGACAAGGACTTCATGTTCACATGCCATGCAGGCATCCTAACAGAACACTGACCTCTGATACAGATATGGGCCACCCAAGAGCCTATTCATTCTCTTAGCTCAGATGTTGGTAGAGTATCACAGGCATATTAATGAAAATAACAGTCTGGCTTATACATGTAGAACTTCAAATTCAAAATGGAACAGCTATCTACATATTAATCCATTTTGAATATATTTTTGTGAGAGACTATGGTCTAGTTTAACTCTTCTGTGTGTGTGGATATCCAATTTTTGCAGCACCATTTATTTATATTAGTCTGATCCCCCAGTGTACATTCTTGGGACCTTTATTAAAAATAATTTGGCTGGGGTCTAGGGCTGTGACATAGTGGGTAAAGCCACTGCCTGCAGTGCCAGCATCTCATATGGGTGCTGATTCAAGTCCTGGCTGCTCTACTTCCAATCCAGTTCATTGCTATGGCCTGGGTAAGCAGTAGAAGATGGCCCAAGTTCTTGGGCCCCTGTACCCCTGTGGGAGACCCAGAAGAAGTTCCTGGCTTCTGGCTTTGGATAGGTGCAGCTCTGGCTGTTGTAGCCATTTGGGGAGTGAATCAATGGATGGAAGACCGCCTTCTCTCCCTTTCTGCCTCTGCCTCTCTGTAACTCTGCCTTTCAATAAACAAACAAACAAAATCTTTAAAAAAAAAAACAATAATCTGACTGAAGATGTGTGGATTTATTTCTGGGCTCTATATTCTGTTCCATTGGTCTATGCATCCATTTTTATACCAAAAAAGTTATAGCAAAGTTACTAGAAGTTTATAGTAGTATATTTTGAAGTCAGGTAGTGTGACACCCTCAGCTTTGCTCTTCTTGCTCAGAATAAACTTTGGCTCGTATCCTCTGCTTTTAAGAGTACGTTCACATTTTGCTCATTCTACACATGTTGTCTAAGGTTGTAGCCAACATCACCACCGTAAGGTAGCTGAAGCTGGACCCTTATCTTCATCCAAGAAACAGAGAGAATGAAGATTTCCTTGAATATGGATTCTTGGTTAGAGGGTGAATATTTTCTCAACTTCCAGAAAACTTTTTACTAATCTACTATGCCAAATTTACCTTTAGGTCTTCTGAATCAGTAATGTTGAGTGGAAATTACATACTACAAGAAGTGGTTACACAAGTGGTGAACTTTTGGTTGCACAAAAATCATAGACATACTAATCATAGAGGTAATGACACCTAAGAAATTCACTAAACAAATCTGGAGTCAAACTATCTCATTTCTAAAAGACTGCATCATAATGCTCTTTTTTAGGTCCATAAGTTTTTAAAGTAAGTTATGGGAGGAGTCTTTAAAATATTAATGGATGATGCATATTATGAAAAAAAAAAACATGCATGGATTTCAAAATTTTCTGCAGCAAAATAAATTTGTTTCTAAATTCCATTTTCCACATACTTTTTGAAGTACCCTTATATACAGTCACCCACTGATTGTCTATCACAATGATTCTGCTTTCCTTTGTCAATGTCTGGGGTTCCTACAGAGACAGGGTGGCAATCTTGTCAACCGTAACAAACAAGAAACAGTCTTTGTAAAAGATCTTGGGCCACTCATTCCATAGGTGCCAAGCAATTGTAGTTTAAAAACAAATCCTCATCCCCAAGGGAAAAAAAAAATTTGACTAATACATAGCCATTCCTTTTTCATAGTTAAGAACACAGCCTACGGGGATTTATAACATGGATTAAAATATTAACCAAAGTTTTGTGTGTGATAGAACCTGGAGAACACTGCCCAGATTAAACTTCAACAAACTTAGAAAAAAAAGAAACAAGAAAAAGGAGTAACATGTAGGTCAAAGGTCTATTTCACAGAGAACAAGGACTCACATTAAAAACCAGAATCCCAGCCAACATAAGAATGCTGGAACCTGCTGGGGCCTGTCTGTGCTTCCCATGCATTGGAGCATTTTCTCGCACTTACTGGGCAGGCAGGATGCTGTTTGTCCCCCGTGTATTTTCACAGTAGTCCATTTGCTTTCCTTCCCTGGCCTCTTTGCCATGGGCTATGTCCATCATCAGTACGATGTATGTGGCAGAAGTCAGCTCTGTTCCCAGGGGACAGGCCTCTGAGGGCCAGATGGACTATTGAAAACCAGGAACTCTCTCCCCGTGCGTAAAACATGGATTTTAAATGACCAAGGTTTCCTTATTATGCAAGCAATAGTTTGTATTTTCAAAAAGAATTCTTAACGTAGGTAACAAAGGCTGAAAATTTTGATCTATTTCTATATATTTTTACTAAAAATAACTCATGCAGACAATACAATTAATATTGGTCACTAATTATTGCTATTCAATACCTGGATTTCAAGAGATTGCCATACCACTTTCAACTCTTGAAATAATACAAGATGCTAAAAAAATTGAAATGGAATCTTAAAAAAAAAAAAAACACAACAACCTAGGCCAAAAGAAAGTTCTAGAATGTAAAAAAGGCAAGAACTAAAATAAAAGTGTGAGCAGACTGGCAAAACAATTAAGGGGAAATTGTGAACACCAGTTCAAGCTGTAATAGCTATTCTCCAATTCTTACTCTATTAGCATCATCACAGCATATTATAAGAAAAGCTTTACATTTTTCTTAAAGCCAGATTTTTTGGAGTCATTCCTTTAAGAAACATACCAGTTCCATAGATAATGGAAAACTTTAAAAGTCTAACAGTGCATATTGTTGAGCAGTGCTGAGGTTCTAAATGACCAGTCAACCGAATCTGTTCAGCTATAGCTTAGAAAAGCTATAGACAGGCAGATCAAAGGGAACAAAGGTGGCATTCTCAGGCCATTCCCACTTCATAAGGAGCCATGGATCTGTGAGGCACAGACAACACGGGGTTGTGCACCTTCCAAGGATCCTTTACAAAACTTCTGCCCTGATTTATTGTCTCTCCTCACTAGCTTGAGCCCCAATCTCTTTAGCAGAAAAACAACAAGATCCACAATGAGAGAGTTAGAATTTGTGTTGTTTTCTTCTCCAACAGAGAGCAATAAAGCCTAAAGGAAAATAAACAAAGTGTAGTTTCCAGGAACTTGTAGGGTTAGGACATGTGCATCTTTGAAGCCCCTCCCTGACGCCTTCCCTGGTGTAGAAGGACTGGAATGTCCCCTACCATCACCGCTATTCTGGGACAATAAAGCACTCAGAAACCATTCTGAACCACCATCCTGATGGGTGATGGTTCCGTAATGCCTCCTACCAGCTCCATCTACCCAAATGAACACAAGTGGAAGAATGCTAAAAAAAAAAAAAAAAAAAAAAAAAATTATTAACTGAAAGTTTAATTAACTATGCTAAATTGCAAATTCATTTCCCCAAATGAAGAAAAGTAGTCTTTATGAGTCTTAATTTCTACCTTTCATCATGGCATAGACTGCTTCACTTCTAACACTGTATTTTAGATAATTCTAGACACCAGAGATTGTCCAGGAATAAAGATGGCCGATACCTTCAATAGTCTCGAATCAGTAAAATGAAAGTATTCAGAAAGCTGAGTTTTGCTCAAAATCAAGACTTCCTGGGCTAAGTGAAACAATGCAATTTTAATTATTTATTGTGTTAGTGTATGTTTCTGAAAATCTGTTGCAAGTGAGCTAAATACTTCCTTATGTCAAAGAGATCACTAAACCAAATTCCTTTATCTTCATATGACCTGGCAGCACCATAAGGAAAAGAACGTATTGCTTTCTGTGTTTGATGGGACTATCAGTCTACACTATACTCAAAGATTAAAGGAATGGTGATGAAAGCAATAGCTCCGGACCCTTCAATTTAAAATAAATGAATACATAAATAAATAAATAAGTAATTTTAAATTTAGTTGCTTATTTTACAAAATAGAGAATAAAAATTGTTTATGAGCAAATAGGCAGGTAATCTATGAAGTTGGTTATTAAATCAGATGCTATTTTTTTTAACCTTCCTAAGCATTTTTTTTTACCCTCCACACACTTGTGCCTACGTACACGTGTGCACATAAACTCACACACAGCAGCCTGCTTCACTCTTCCTGCTAGAGCCCTTTGGCTTCATGCAGCACTGGAAACACTCCATGTCCCCATGGATCCTCCGTCCATCCACACCCACCCACTCAGCTAACTCTTCTGCATCAGGCTTGTCAATGGTGTGTGAAGAAAAATCTCAGTCCAGCCCCAGACTTCTTCCGGAAGCACAGAGGCTAACACCGGGGGAACAGGAAGATGTCAAAAACTAAACAGGCAAGGATTCCACAGCCTCAGAGTGAACGAAATCTACCATAGTCTACGAACAAGAACATTTTGTCTTTCTCAGTAGAACATAAGTTTCTAATCTTTCACTAGATGAACAAATAATTAGCGCACCAAGAGAATTTTCCAAGGATCCTTCACCAAAGATGAAAGCAATTAGATTTATTTCATTCATAGACTTTAAGTATGGGCAAATGAAAACTTCATCCCTGTTTGGCTTAAAATGCATGTGCTGGATTCAGAAGCTCACCTGTAGTGACAGGAGCACTGAATGTTGGGGCCACAAGGGTCAGAAAGACTACCTGAATCAGGTAAGGGCACAAAACGGGCTCTATTTATGAAGCTTGGCTGTGGCAAAATGGCCACAAAATGCCAAATAAATCTGTTATTTAAGAGTGTGAAAACAGACAGGGCTCAGAGAGTTCTCTAAAATTTTTGTCTTGACTTTTGTAAGCTGGTATTAACTAGTTACACTAGTTAGTCAGATAGCTAACTAGTCATATTGTTAACTAGTTATAGTCATATAGCTCGCCTTGGTTTTAAAGATAAGCCTGTCCTCCAGAGAATAAAAACACGCATACATCCACATGTATTTTCTGCAGTTTTCTCCAGGAGTCTCCCCTGCATGAGCTGTGACTTAGGGTGCAATGCTGCACAACATTCTCCATTTTAATTCTGAGCAGCCATCCTTGAGTCATCCTTGACATTCTACCAACTAAATAAATGGCTAATTTTATGACTTCTTTAGGACTTTCAGGTTTTCATCCTTTGGTCATCCTGGATTGTAAAAGACTGAATGAGATGACATGTGACACAATTAGAATAGCCCATGGCAACCAAAAGCACCCAGTGAGCATCTGCAGTGACTTTGCTTTGGTGGATGGGTGCTAGGGATACTCACAACCTAACCCTCTGAGCTGAAGAATCCGGCATGCAAATGGCTGTCATCTCCTCTCCTCCCACCCACTCCTTGCACTTGAAGTAGAGACGTGACTGCAGGTGTTACCAAGGCACGAGGACATGGGCGATTCCTCTTTCTTCCCTAGAGAGCCGAGTGCTTTTCCTACTTAGAATCTCTTCTGTGCTTGCCGCTACTCCCACTATCTGTCACCCCTGTCACCAGCAATGGCTTTCCTTCTCCTCATATTTTCTTCACGCTCCTGGCTGCTTCCATTATTTCTTGTACTTTTCCTTTGTTGTATACAAAAAGCTTGTGCTTTGTTGATGGTAATTTTCCTTCCATGCCAGCACTTAAGTTAGATCTGGCTTTATTTATTTATTTATTTATTTTTGCTATTCTTATTTCATTACTGGGTTCTTAGAATATTTCACATGTGTTAGAATTTTATATATATGTATATATTTAGTCATACACATTTAATTATTAAAATATGTTTCATATATACATATGCATACACACATACACATAAAGAACCCCCCTCCTCCTGGGGAAATAGGAGGGAAGGAGCATTTAGGTCACACTTCCTAATCTGGAGCTACTCCAGAAAGCTGGATCATCATAATAACTAAAACAGTAATAGCCACATTACCACCACAGTGAGAACAACAACAATGAACACAACCATCGAGTGCTTCTTAGGATGTACCATGTGTTGGTAAGAGTGACTTACACAGACACTTTCCATTGTATCTCACACACTCTGTGCGAGTAGACATCATCCCCACACTCAAGACACTCAAGAGGAGGGAAAAGAGGGGTGAGGAAATCATCTCCCTTGCCGAAGGCCCACAGACATCAGTGGCAGAACCGTGCACAGGAGTCTGATTCCAGCCCCTGCACTCTTGTGCATGCTCTAAGATCTCACAGCATCTTTAGTCCAGACCCAAGGTCTGAGAAAACCAAAGAGCTGATCGCCACAAATTCCCTTTAAATGAAATGGCATTAACACTGAATGGAAGCACACACATTTCACTCAAATTTCTTTGAGTCAGCTGGACTATGAGACTGTTTCTTTTGTCACTATGAAAGCCTAATATTATTAAATTACAGCAGCTACCTCTCTGAATAACTAATCATCACACCTTATATTTTAAAGGTTGAAAATATCTTCCTAGAGAAAAAGTTGGGTGAAGATATCCTCAGGTAACTATCCTATACCCTCATTCGGTATTCTGAAGAGTTTCAGTTGCTACAGGATGAAATGGATGTAGGCACAAATCATGGTTATTCACTGAGGATTACTATAATTTGGGGAATTTTCAAAATAATTTGATATTTTAGAAATACTAGAAGGTCATCTATTAAAAATACATTCAAAGATCAACAAACTTCCACAGCTAAATACACAAAACCACTAAATAATGGTAAAAAAAAAAACCTTTCACATGGCATTTAATCTTAAAAATTACATATTAATCAAAATGTAAGTATATACCCAAATGTGGCCATATAAATTCTACATCATATTAGAGCATGCACAGTGCAAACCTGGTAAGCCCAGACACAATAAAACATAGGGGTAGAAAACTGACTCCTTATTTGGTGATACACATGTCCTTATTTCTTATAAAAAATAAAGACCCATTCTCCTCCAAATTAATTTCCTTTTGTCTTCCTTCATTACTTCTCTGCCCTAAGCTATGACGGTATCACATTCTGTTAGCTGGTTGGTCCTCTTAGAGACTGTTTCTACTACTGCAAACGCTTTAGATCAGGGAGAAGACCAAAGAAGAAGTTAACTCTCACGTGCAGCATTTCTCAAACTATCAAGTCCAAGACCGACCTGCCCACCCCTAGTCTGACATAGATTGACAACTGAGCAATATACAGTAACACCTCATTACCAAAACAATGAAAAAGACAAGAGGTAGAGAACAGATCTCTCTCTCTCTCTTTTTTTTTTTTTTTTTGATAGGCAGAGTTAGTGAGAGAGAGAGAGAGACAGAAAGGTCTTCCTTCCGTTGGTTCACCCCCAAAATGGCCGCTACGGCCGGCGCACTGCGCCGATCCAAAGCTAAGAGCCAGGTGCTTCCTCCTGGTCTCCCATGCAGGTGCAGGGCCCAAGCACTTGGGCCATCCTCCACTGCCTTCCCAGGCCACAGCAGAAAGCTGGACTGGAAGAGGAGCAACTGGGACAGAATCCGAGGCCCCAACCGGGACTAGAACCCAGAGTGCTGGCGCCACAGGCGGAGGATTAGCCTAATGAGCCACAGTGCCCGCCCAGATCTCTCATTTTTAAAATGCACCACCTGATTTAACAAACATGAAATCTACTACCGAAAGTTTCTGAATGTTCAGTCTCCACTTCTGTACTTAGCTCCTGGTGCACTGGTGCACAGAGACTGTAACAGGACTCAGGCCCGGAAACCACGCGTTGGCACCCTGCATCTGCCCCCTTCTCACACTCAGTACCTGCTTCTCCCCAAGGGGACCTGATGCCCAGGGGACAAGAGAGTCCACTGTGGCACTCTGTCTATTTCCCTCAGCTCCTGAAGGAATCGGCAAGTGCACAATTTACTCTCTATCTCTCGACAAGAACGAAAATTCCATGAGCAAGCAAACCTCGTCTGCCTTATGTCCCGTTTCATTACCAGAACCAAGGACTGTTTAATTCATTAATGTAGTCTCTCCTTCACTTCTTGCTCTTTTCACCCCTTTACTCAATTGATATTCAACATGTGTAGAAACACAGTTCTTTCCAAGACAGCTTAAAAGTTTTTGGAATTCGGCATATAAGCAACATCCTTCTAACAAGAAATGCTGTCTGCTAGGAGATGGTTTTTATTTTGTAGCTACCAAATATATAAAAACTTTATTACATAGGCCTTTTTATACCCCAGGCAAAACCAAATGTGGAAAGATTAATGGAAGGGAGGATGTTTGACCTAACAGTTCAGACACCGCTTCGGACCCCTGCATTCCACGTCAGAGAGCCTGGGTTCAAGTTCCTGGCTCTGCTCCCAATTACACACTCTTGCCAATGTGCATCCTGGAAGGCAGCAGGCAGAGTTCAAGTGGTTGGGTCCCCGCCACATACATCAGAAATATGGATTGAGTTCCAGGTTTGTGGCTTCAGCCTGGCCCAGTTCTGGCACTTGGGGAATCAGCCAGTGGATGGGAGATCTGCCTCTGCCTATCTGTTTCTCTTCCCCTGTGTGTGTGTGTGTGTGTGTGCGCGCACGCGTGTCTGCTTTTCAAACAAAAACAAAATGAATACTTTTTTTTACAAAAGAAAAGATTAATGGATCTTCCACTATGAATCTCTAGTATGTTGTATAGAAAAAACCTTAAAATGATAAACTGGAAATGTATTTGTAAAATAGTATTAAAGGTTAAAAAATTTAATATAAGAAATAATATGACAGAAATGAATACCACCGTAAAAAAGGAAAATGCTTTCACATCTTAGTTTTTAAAAAGGTGTATAAAAACAATAAAATCTTGAATGTACCCAAATGGCAACTTTTTCGAAGTAAGATATTACCCAATGTGTATACTCTAATATATAGCTTTTGTTTCTGTAGATCCTGAATTAATGAAAGACAGTTTACCTAGAAATTCCACACTTGAACTCATCCAGAGAAAACAAAGATGTGGATAAGATATGCATACCATTGCTCTAGATATACAGTAATAGGGCATTATTTAAATAAGATATACCATGCAGCCATTAAAATGATGCTATAAAGAAGTGAAAAGTTGTTTACAAATATATTTGTTACTGAAAGTTGCAGGGACTTCTATGTCATATGGTACAAACCCAAACTGTGTATCTAGAAGATACGTCAAAATGATGATAATACTTGTAAAGGATATATGATCATAATTAGTTTTACTTCTCTACATTCTCTAATTTACCTGCAATGAATATATTATTAATTAAATGAAAAACAAGATGAAAGAAATGAGAAGATAAAAAACAGAAAAGGAACCCCTTTAATCAAAAAGTGGTAATCAGGGCTCCAATGAAAATATGGCATAACTTAATTAAAAGGCTGAATAGAATCGTTACACTGATTTGTAGTTTAAAAAAAAAAAAAAGATATTAGGAGTGTTTAAGGCCAGCGCCGTGGCTTAACAGGCTAATCCTCCGCCTTGTGGCGCCAGCACACCAGGTTCTAGTCCCAGTTGGGGCGCCGGATTCTATCCTGGTTGCCCCTCTTCCAGGCCAGCTCTCTGCTATGGCCCGGGAAGGCAGTGCAGGACGGCCCAAGTGCTTGGGCCCTGCACCCGCATGGGAGACCAGAAGAACCTGGCTCCTGGCTTCGGATCAGCGAGATGCGCCGGCCGCAGCGGCCATTGGAGGGTGAACCAACGGCAAAAAGGAAGACCTTTCTCTCTGTCTCTCTCTCTCACTATCCACTCTGCCTGTCAAAAAGAAAAAAAGAAAAAAGAAAAAAAAAGGAGTGTTTAAATTATGTGAGAATGATTCTCAAGCACTCCACACACACATTCACATGGCAACAACATGCTAATTACAAGTAATGTCTCTGTATTCTGGAAAACAGTTTTGACAGTGTAAATTTTCAGTTGTCATTCCATTCAACTTCCACTTAACACTGTTTTGTCTTAGCTTCAAAAACAATAGAATGGATCTGGGAGGCATTTTTTTTTGAGGATCATTGGGTGGCTGTGAATTTGATCTACTAATCTTTGGTAGAGCATGAAGTCAACACACATCCATACTCTATTTCTAGATTGCCCTGCTCCAACCCCTACCCCATAATAAAAAGGAAAAAACTATAGTCCTGTTAGAAGATTGCTTGTTAATGCCAAGTGCAGCAGTGTTCAGTGTTCAGCCACATCAGAACCTTTTCTGTGGTTGCCTTTTTCATTCTTTTATTGATTAATGAAAGACACAAAACTTCAGTTTCACAAAAAAAATTTAGACCTTTTTGAAAACAACCTCACAGACATTTCAGTCTAAGCTTTTAATGCCATAAATATGAACATTTAGGCCACAGAGTAGGTACAAGAAAAGCCAATGAGAAGGGGGTAGTGTGCCTCTAAGCCCAGATCAGTAGCCTTCATCATCCGCTAACTCACAGGACAGCAGAATGTACTTTAAAAATTAACTGTCAGCCTATAGACTGCAGGAAACTAGCAATGTCAGGATGTATACACACCTTGCATCTGGTAGCTGTATGGTGCCTGTCCAGGTTGAGGGGTACCGAAGCTCGTGCCATAGCTGAGAAATCCCGTCTGTCCGGGCGACTGAGACTGGGACAATCCACCTTCAGTCTTGATGCCTGCCCACAATGCACCTAAATCAGTTAGTGACAGCTTATCTATCTGTTCATTTCCAGAAGCTGGTAAATAGACAAAAACATATGCTCTCACAATTGTTTCATCACAAATGCTTTCCAATCTCATCTCACTAATAACGGGTTTATATGCTTAATGAAATATTATAAAGTACAAGTTCAATTTTTAAAACTACCCAGACCATTACGGATTTGAATGCCTGTTCACATTTTTCTCTTGATTTTCTGCATCTAACTTTCTATAAAATAGAACTCCACTGACATCCAGCATTTCTATATTTCCTTTTGTTCTGTTGCAAGAGTTGAAGATCTTCGAAGCCAAGACATGGCCATAATTAAATGTTAGCTAAACTCTTCCAAAGTTGCTGTGCTGACTAGTGTCAAAATCAAAATCATATTTTTCCAAAGACTGATTAGAGCCTGTAGGCTTATAGCATTCTTTCTCTTTCTCCCTTATTCTTTCTCCCACAAAACTGGTTTGCACACACAATGCATTTTGAAGTCAGAGTAAACAATACTGGGCACGGAACTAAGCAACTAGTGAGGAAACCTCCTGAATATCTAGATCCTACCAGAAAGTAAGCAGAAACTTAAAGAACGGAATCCTGTAAACCAGCATAGTGACTTGTAAACAAGTAAATGGTCTTATCCCTTTTAGTTTAAATATTCACATGTAATTGTTCAGAATGTCCTCTGGAGCACACACTTTGTTCTTATCATATGGTAACAGAAAAATGACCTGTGGCCCCCAAATGCCTCCCCAAGCACCAGGCTGACCTCCTGAGCTCAGGACATGCATTTGTCAGCACCTGGGCCCAGGGCTCAACTCTGGATCATACTTGAAGACAGTCATGAAAGTTTACAACTCTCCTGAATTCCCACCGAGGACCGAGAGCAAACTTCTGCCAAGGGAAGTCAGACTTTGAATAATTTTGCTTTGCACTTGAGATAAATGATATCGTTAGGATCTTGAATACACAGTAGGCTCACTGTGTATTTCCATTTTAGGGGAACTTCATCACTAGCATGAAGTTAGGAAGAATCTGACTCTTGGCTAAGAGAGTCTACTCTGAGTGCTGGGGAATCTCTAAGCAACTCCATGATGACCTTAACACTTAAGTCTGAATACAACCTTTTTTTAAAAAAAAAAAATATGGTTTTCTTTATATAGGCAATTGCAAACCAGTGAGTTACCCATGCATACAAACTGTCCCTAGGGACACATCTGCCCAAGACAGCTGGTTTGATGGCTCCAGAAACTCCCTTTCTTTCCATGCTGTCACCCAGGGGATTTTCCCCCTTCTCTTTCCACTTGAGGCTATACTGATCTGCTCCCAGCTTTCCCTGTACCATCTGTTTTTACCCTGGAGGTTCGGAAAGTGAATCTTTGTGATAAGAACACATAAAGCCAAGTAGGAAGAGATAGAAAACCTCTGTAGCCACACTGGTCTCCACGGCTTCTAACCCACAGGTGACAAACTCATTTCACTGAATGGACTCCAAGCAGACCCAGCAAGGAATAGAATGAATGTTCTTCCTGACTGATTTGTCATTTTCTCTATAAAAAGATATGCCTACCTTTATTACAGGGCCCAAGGAAAATGTCTGGGGCACAATTCCTTGGGGAAAATCTGCTAAAATAATCTGGGCCTGGACTATCAGCAGTGAGTGAACATGTTAAATTACTTGCTCTCCCTTCATGAATAAGCAAAGGAAGAGAAGGCTGCCACGTGTTCAATACACTGACCCCCAAAAAATGAAGCTTGTGAGCCACAGCACTGGGTGCATCTCCTTATACTCAGAGCCCAGAAAAAGAAGAAAGCGAATCATCGGGAAAGTGCTAAGGACCGGGAGTTATTCCCAGGAGACTAACTAGCACAGAAAGCTCTGGAGCCCACACCCTTACCCTGACCTCCCCATCACCACCTTCCCAATCCCAACCTCTCACATTAAAATCCCCAACCTCTCTCTGAGAATAGAATCAGACCTAAAAATCCCCAACCTCTCTCTGATAGGTCTGATTCTATTCTCAGACCCTCCACTCATCCCATCCTCCTGGAACAGCTATTTCAGACAACAAGAACATTCATGAATGCTTGGATCAGGAAGTCTCTACTTCACAGCTCAGAAATTGGCAAAGGAGGGAACCCAGGCCCCACCACAGCTGAAAGGGGGAGCGAAAACAAGCAGAAGACAGGAGGTGTGTGGCTGGCAGCCAAGGCACTGACAGGGGTAGCCCCTCCCGCGCCAGCTTCCATAGGCTGACAGTACTTAGGGACCCTGTGTACTGGGAAAGACTTCAAATAATCACCTTACAAACACACTGAGATTGTAAACTGGGGACTGTCTTGACAGGATGGAAGTTGTGCAATTCAAATCACAGATTCTTTGCCCTCTTTTATCCCAAGAATAGCTTAAAAGCAAATGACAGATAAATGTGACTTGCAAATAATTCTATTATGAGAAACTATGAATAAAAGTTATAGAAATGAGAGGTAATTTTAGGAAGTCCATCTTGAGGCTGTTTCTGAAGTCTACTCTGAGAACACCTAACTAAGTACCCTACAGTTCTGATAATTTTGGAATAAAACCAGAAAACCTGAAGTTATACATAATTTAGATTTTTATTTCTATCGATTTTATAAGAAGTCTATACATAATCAATTTTATTTGGGGTCAAAGAGAATTAAAAAGAATAAAATTACTTGCCTTCTAATTGTTAACAAAATGCTTAATGGGTCTTAATTTTTTTCTGCAGAATTTATTATGGTAAGAAAGGGTAGTATAAAACAATACCAACAGAAATAGAATACTCATTACAGTTAATCCTGTACAACAGACACAGAATTACACACTCAACCAGCCCCTTCCTTCCAAAGGTCCACGTAATGTTTAGTGATCACTTGTTTTATTTTGTTCTTTATAAATGCCAATGATTCATGTGTTTCTTTTAGTTCAATCTGTTTAAAACTGCAATTGCCATTCAACTGAAGAAAACTTAGGAAATTCTAAGGCTTCTGTGATTAAACGTGGGGATTTTGCTGGCTTTCTGTTTAATTTACAGGTATTGACCCTGTAAAGGAGTGAGTTAAATGACACCAAGATAAAGATAATCTCCAGGTGGGAAGAAACAAATGGTGAAAGGAGCCTTAAATGTTTCCTGATTGGGCCTTTTTGGAGCAGCCAGGCCAGGCGCTGGTATGTAGATCACTTTTCCTAATGGTTGATAATGGTGAAATTCGATAACACTACCACCCTCAAGTTTAGAGCAAAAGTTTGTTGAATTCCACTTGTACTTCCCCAATCATAGCTGGGCATCTGATAAATAGGAAATGGATCTGTACCCCAAAAGACTTCAATGGCAGAAGTTTTATCACAAATAAGCACAGAAATGCTTTGAATTCCAGAGCCAACTGCTCAAATGGCAAATTCAGAGTTGAGATATGGATGGAAAAAACTGAGAGCAAGAGGGCATATAAACCACGCAACCTGCTCACACGGCTCTGACCTCAACACAAGGAGCCACCATTCTCACAATGCTCATTAGATGCAGACACAACAGGTGACAACACTTTCTCTGGCCCATCGAGGTTGACAGTCTTCAAGCACCACTCAAAAACACACGCGTGCACTAGATAACAGCACTCTTCCAACACATTATGACTCACCATATGAAGAAATTCCGTACGGCTGTCCTGGCTGTGGGTATGTGGCGTAGGCTGTAGCTTGTTGCATTCCTGTGGTAAACTGTGTTTGCCCATATGCAGCCATAGTTTGTGAGGAAGGGGTAGGGAGAATATGTGGGTATGGTCTGCTATTTGTCAGAAATGACAGAAAATAGAAAGCCCATGCATTAGATGGAAACATGCAAGGTCACCAATTAACAACCACATCACAAATTCCAGTTAAAGATCATATCTTAAAGTAAAACTTCCAAACACAATAGACAAAACACTGGACTACTTCAGGGTTTCTACTTGATGATGCTCAGAATACATTTGTGTAAATCTATGCGAATCTATGCAATGCACTTTCATTTAAATCACGATGTTGCAAGTGGGCACAGACATGACCTGATATAAGGTGTAAGTCTACTGAGGAAAGCTATTTACCGAGAGAAAACGTATCTTACTTGGACGGATAGATCTGTGGTGGAGAGAACTGGGGAGTTGGTCTTGGGCTGAAGCTGCTGCTCCCAATGGCTGGAAAAAAAAAAAAAAACACAATAATCCAAGCAAAATGCAAAACACATAAGAAGTTATATTTTGATCTATCAGTTCATTTATATGAAATTTCAGATAATTGACCTTTGTGACCCCATAAATGGTCATTTTGTGTGAGTCCACCTTACAGAAAGTGAAGCCATGAAAGGGAACCAATGGGAACTGATGAAGTGGCTCTCACTTTAAACGAACTCTTATAAAACACAGTTGCAGTCATCTTAAGTACCTGTCAGCATGCTGATGGTTCTTACAGTGGTGAAACGTTCATGTCCCAGGAATCCCTGCTACTATTTGGGAAGACTTGTGGGAAAGGGGAGGTATGAAGCTGATTTTAGGGTTGGGCAGGGGCCTGATAGGTCACCTGGCCTATTGTCTGTGCCCAGCAGGAACCCACAACCCCAGCCGCTATTAGCAAGGAACCTGTTCTAATCTTCGCTAAGCTGAATAGAAATAAGATTCTCATTGCCTGTGTTGATTTTGCAATGTGTTTTAGCAAAAAATGCATTCCTATAACTATCTTAAATTTCTCGAGTTGCAAGCTAAACTTGTTTTTTCTTGTGCTGCATTGGGTGTTATATGTGCTTACCTTCAAACTTCAGGTAAGAATACTTTTTTTCTTTTAAATAAAAGAGAAGTATGTAAGTATTGAAGCAGAACTTAAATTCTTTTAACCACATTTACTTGATCCATTGTGTTTCAGCAATGCACCCTACTTCTCCCATGAAACATTTTTTTCACCCTCATTCTGAACTTAAAAAATATATTTTAATTAACAAAAGGTCTTAAAAATGATAGTTCTCAGATTTTTTCTTTGTGAGGATAATACATCTATCTATATATATATGTGGTATACATACTTATGTTTATGTGAGAGCTGTATGTGTATTTGTGTGTGTGTGTATTTTCTGCCCAACTCCTTAATCTTTTCCTGGTTAAGAGATATATACTTTGGGTGCAATTATTACAAGGTATAGAAAGTCTATATTTTTTCCTTCTACTAGTAATAACTTCAGAGGCACTAGGATTTATTAACCATATTCTACATTAAAACCCTTTCACAAGGTCCCATGCACCTCAAATTTTACATAGTCTCCATGCTGTCCCTTCAGTACATTTCTCATATTCAGTGTCCCAGCCTGTATTTAGAAGAGCAGTACAGTTAGACTGCAGTCTCAAGCTCTGTGAACAGTCCTTTCCGTGTAAAACCTACAGGCCCAGTAACAACAGAACAGATCTCGGTTAGTCCTGTCCTTGCCAGCTGCCAGATGCTGACCATCTGGCTGTCAGCTTGGAAAGACACAGGACGCACTGAAGAGATGGCAGGCCAACCCAGCGGGTGACTCCTGCCACCCCCGGCACACACTGAGTCACCACTGGGTTCCAGGTGCTGTGCTAGATGCTACAGGTGCAAACTTGCAAAGACAAGTTCTGTCCGGGCCATGTGGGAAGGCTGACCCACAAACAGCCATGGGAGGATTAGCTACATACTGCAATTTATAGAAGGGGGGGATTAGTGAAAGAACTTGGACTAGCAAGGACACCACTTGTCCAGGTCATCTGTGACAACCACCTCTTCCATTCCCCTTGCCTCAGCCTGAAAAGAGGCCAAGGGTCAAGTGGCTTTAACCCGCAGAGGAGCTGGAGGGGCAGTATCTCTCCTGGACAATCATAGTTAAAAATAATCCTTTGAAAATCATCAGCAAAGCCATGCAGAGCCACCAATGATGGAAGCTGCAGAAATTATTTTCCTATTATTCTAGTTTTAGGCCTATGTTTCTCAAATCATGGGTCATGACCCAGGAGACGTTCACATACTCAACTTAATAGGCTGCGCTCAGTAATTTTTTTTTTTTTTTAACAAACAGAATAGGAGCAATCAGAGTTACTACACAGCATAAAGCACATTTTGTGAAGCTTTGGTTTTCAGTGCATGCCTAGCATGTGGGTATATAAACAAAGAGAGAGATGTGGGAGGCTGCAGAGCAGCTGACTGGGCCCAGGTTCTGGAATCAGAATTTCACTTCAGCTCAGGTTCAAATCCCAACTCCTGAATGTGCTCTCAGCCAAGTTTTCCCCTCTCTCAGTCTTGGTATGTTCTGCTTTCCCTCACAGGATTGGTGCAAACTCTAAAGGACACAAACTGGCATACACTGGAAAACACACAATGTTTGTGTAATAAATGTTACTTTCTCAGAGACTCACTGTCTATGATCCCAAACCAAATTTAAAAATATTTTTTAATTTATTGACTTGAGAGGCAAGGAGACAGAGAAATAGAAATAGAGCCACCATCCACTGGTTCACTCCCCAGATGCCCACAATGGCCAGGACCGGACTGGCTGGGGTTACAACCAGGACCTGGAAACTTGATCCAAGTCTCCCACATGGGTGCCACACAGGTGGCAGTGACCCAACTATCTGGGCCATCACCTACCACCTCCTGGGGTCTGCAATGGTGGTGAGCTGGAATTGGGAGCTAGAGCCACGAATCAAAACCAGGCACTCTGATATGGGATGCAGGCATCTTAACTGCTAGGCCAAGCATCTGCCCTCTCCTATATATTTAATTTTATTAAACAGCATCACCATCTGTTCAGCAAAATGTGTAAGGTAGGCCTCTTTGTCTGCTTGTTATATAGGAGGAACTTGGGGCTGATAGAAGCTGAGTAATGTCCAAATTAATGGGAGAAATGATTTGAACCCAGCTCTGCCTAACCCTTGCCATCAAAATATATGAACTTCTGGCCCCCTAAGTAGAAACTAGAAACCTCAAAATTATCTCATTATTCGTCCTCTGTTGTATGACTCAGAACTCATTCACCAACCCCAACTCCAGGAATTGCCTGTTGACCCATCCTTTGCCTGCAAACTCCACCCCTGCTCTCAGGGTTCCAGTCTTGGCTCAGCTCTTCCACGTCACCTGGGTGATCACAACAGTCATGATCCTGGCTCTGTGGTCTACACTCAAGCCACCCCTTATCTCCCAACCCTCACTATCGCTACCATGGTGATCTTTCTGAAACAAACTTTTCATGGCCTTTTTTCAGCTTGCAATCTTTCACCTCCTCCCATTATCCCCAGGACAAATCCCAAATTCCTTGGCAGAGTATACAACATGATTCCAGCTTCACCTCCCTCCTGGGCGGAGTGCTTTCCAGTCATCAGGACAGCAGGGCTGCCTGTACGTGCCATGCATCTGTCCATCTGCCTGGGCTGGTTTTCATTCTAGATGCTTCTACCCCGCTCTGATTTCCTCTGCCTCACAAACACCGACCCCATGCAGACTCAAACACTGTTTTCTCTTTAGAATAACGTCTTCTGCCTCTGTATTTTCTTGGAACCCTGCGATCACTGGCACCAGAGCCTTCACCACATTGTATTGGGGTTGGAGTATTTAACAGAGTCAATGATACTTTCCTCCGCTAACTGTGAACCTCTGGGGCCAGGGACTCACTCTCCCTAGTTTCCTGAGTACCTGAAGGGACCTGGCAGGTGGGAAGCAATCAATAAACAGTATCGTTGGGTAAGCATATGAGATTCAATTCACAAGCCAAGTTGGTGTTTAAAACACAATCACTTGAAGAATGGCTCAATTATTTTTTTAAAAAAAAACATAATTAACCCAAGTTTCTTGGAAATATAAAATATAAAATAAATATTATTCCAGGTGAAGTAAATGTGAAGAAGCCATCATGTTGTCCTGCTGGTACTTCTCTAGTACAGGAACCTAAAAACATTGAGTATTTCAACCACTGTATAGTAAGGCTTTCCTTAAATCCAGACTCTTATAATCCCTGCACAGCCTACAGTCAAACTGCACCATCTTTTCCCTCTACATTTTCCCAAACCATCATAAAGCTTTAAACAGTAATTCAAGAACTGGGATTAATTTTAAGTTCATAGGATTGGAAAAACTTAGAGCAAAGGGATACCACCCAGACTATCAATCAAGGTAAATAAACTGGTCCCCTTGCTATTGTAAACACTGAATTCCACATGCCACTGAGCACTGGAACATATAGACAACCACATCCTCTTGATGTTTTAATATATTTGTTTCTGATTATTCCTTTCTTTCCCTGCTTCTGACATAATTTAAAGAAGTTCCCTAATCTTGTTGTAGGAAGGGAAAGGAAACCCAAAGTGAGCATTAATCACAAGTTAGAGAATCCCTTGTGATGATGAACAGAAATCTCAATATTAATATGTGCTCAGTTCACTCGCCTCTGGGGCTCCTACATCATTAATGTCAACACCATCCATCCAATCAGGTCAAAAGCCAGAAGTCATTTTTGACTCTTCTCCTTCACTTGGACACACACTTTCATCAGTCTCATTGGATCTCCCTTCAAAATAGACCCAAACTCTGACAGCTTCTCACTTCCTCTCCTCTAGTGCTCTGTTCCAATTCCCAACATTAGGGAACCAGAAAAAGCACCTGTTAGCTTTCCCACTGCAGGGGATGTGGCAGAACAAGGGCCCCACTGCTGAGTTCTGAAATCCGTCCCTGCAAATACAGGGAGGCCACATTTCAAGGATTTCTCCCAGCCAAGGTCAGGCCTGTTCCCGCGACACCTGGGACTCTACGATGCCCTTGCTGAAATGTCCTCTGACTGCAAAGCAGCTTTGGACACTTTCCCTAACTTAACCTAACTTAACCTCTGTCCCTCCCTCCCTTCCTCCTCCAACAAAATCCTGGCAGACCTAATCCTGCCTTGGTGGCTCTTCTAGGAAGATATCAGCTAACAGTCATCTTTCCTCTAAGCCAGGGAAATGCTGGTCTTCCTTCCTCCACAGCCCCTTTCCACTTCTCCCTCCCACATAGCATCTTCCATGCAACCAACAGGGATCTCATGAAAAGATAAATTAGACCATTCCACAGCCCCCTAGCCCTCATCTCCAAGCCCTTCATTATCCTGCCATCACATTTGTTTTAAGCCAAACTTACTCCCATCACATCACCAAGATCCCTGCTCAAACAGCCTCTCCTAAGAGGCTTTCTTTCTAGAAGAGACCCCAGCCACTCTTCCACTGTATTCCTGGATCCTGTTCCTTTTCTCTGCCTATTGACAGACACAAACCCTTAACACTTATCCAAGTAAATACCTGTGTCTCTCAGATGCCTGAGGACTGCACAAGAGCAGGCACCTTGTCCACCTTTATAATGCTACATTCCCCGACCTAAACATGGCATTTCAGGCATGAAAAGCCAAGACACTGTGGCAAAAAAAATGTTCTACATGAAGGACCTCTGTGCGTGAAATCCAGGTGGAGAGAAGCAGCCATCAAAGAAGGATGTACTTTCCTCTGAAGTGAGGAGAGAATTTCCACTTTGCCTGTAGCCTGATCTAAATACTGAAGGAGTTTGTGGATTCAAAAGGCTTCCATAACCTGGACAGCTCACATCAAGAGCTTCAGGTGATCATTGACATCATCTCTAAGAGTGTTAATTGTTAAATTAACAACAGGAGTCACTGTGCACTAACATCCCATGCAGGACCTCTGTCCTCAAAGAGTTGCATTATGAGACTTAATAGTAAAACTTCTACTCAAAGGATTACTTCATTTTAGTGTACTAAGTGGAGGATATTCCTATGTAACAGAAATTATAGTTATGTCTAAGTGTTCCCAAAAGATGTATCATTCCTGGGTTCTTCTTTAAAGATAATTAAATTTCAAAAAAAAAAAAAAGTGAAATTACCATCAAGATGCAATGACATCTTGTGCCTGTCTGGATTGTTGAGGAACAGCTTTTGTTCTTTTTTTTTTTTTTAATGTTTTTTGTGTTTTAGGTGTTTTTTTGTTTTGTTTTGTTTCGTTTTTTTTTGTTCTTTTTTTTTTTCCTTTCTCTCTCTCTTTTCTCCCTCATATAAAGTGTTGAACTCTTTGCCTAGAATAGAGTTAGTCTTCAATGTATAAATTTAAATGAAAATAGATCTTAGTAAAAAATAAGACTGGGAACAGGAGAGGGAAGTGGAAGAGGTGTAGGAGTGTGTGTGGGAGGACATGTAGGGTGGGAAGAATCACTGTGTTCCTGAAGTTGTATTTATAAAATGCATGCAAATAAATTTAAAAAAAAGAAAAATAAAGACACAGTTGGAGACAACTGCAACCAACAGCAGAGTAGCTCCTTTTCCTTTTCCAATTTTATAAAGACACCAAGAATAGTCAAGACAGATTTTTTTAAGTAGATGTGGATTTTTAAGCTGTCATGGGGAAGGCAGTAGGAGCGGTGACCTCACAGTTCAACTCCAGTTTAGAGATAAAGGCTTGGAGACTTCTTTCTCCTATAAATCCCAAGTTCTGCTCAGAGCCATTTCAATATGCCACAAGTTTCATTATTTACTCAAAGAAAAAGAAAAAAAAAAAGTGATGGGGGAAGGGAGAAGAGGAAGAGTTGGGGAGGGTGGGGAGAAAACAAAGAAAAAGAGAGGGGGAAAAGAGTGAAAGGAGAAGAAAATATAAGACAATAAAAGAATATCCAGAGACCAGAGTTGTGGTGGAACAAGTAAAGCCACCACAGGCAATGCAGAGGTTCTGTATGGGTGCCAGTTCCTGTCCCAGCTGCTCTGCTTCCAATCCAGCTCCCTCTTGATGGCCTGGGGAAAGCAGCGGAAGATGGCCCAAGTGCTTGGGCACCTAGGAGACCTGGATGAAGCTTCTGGCTCCTGGCTTCAGCCTGGCCCAGTCCTGAACATTGTGGCCACTTGAGGAGAGGAAGATCTCTCTGTAACTCTGCCTTTCAAATAAATACATACATTCTTTAAAAAAAAAAAAAAAAAACCCACATCAATGATGCTCTGTACTTCTACTCTTCTCACTTCACTCAATTCTTTCCTCTGTGTCCGAAAGAAAAAATCAATATATCAAAACAAAGACCCTTTTTTGCTTCAAGTTCTTCACCTAATTACCCCTCTGCCTTCAGCTAAGCTCCTCTCCAAGGCCCTTGCTTCTCCTGCATACTTTTCCCAAGTGCAGGCTGCTCATTCTCTCAGATTTCCAACATCAAAAAGACCTGAAGATATTATCTCATTGTTGCTTCTTCCCAACCATCAGATTTCTGCTCTCCCATAAAACCTTTGCTTCTCTGAGATCTATCACAGCTCTTTAACACTTCCATGAATGACCCATATCCTGGACATGGCCTTGCATCCATTAAAAACTTGAGCATGCTGTACACCTCCTAACAAGCACCAATGATCACATCAACACTTTTCTCAATCTGCCTCATCTCCAACTCTGGCTTCCATCTTTGATCACCAACTCAGCATCACAACCTAACTTTGTTCCTCATACCATGGTCTCCAGCCCCAGCCACAGTGACCAATTCACTCATTTGCTCAAAGATTCACTAGGCGTCTCTCATGTCTCTACACCATGGTAGCCACTGGGACCGTGAGCATGGACAAGATGAACAAAAGTTCTATTCTTATATGACTATAATTTGCCAAGAAGATAGACACTGAACAATAGTTTCAAAAGTAGTGATAAAACCCAAAGAAGGGATACAGAGAACCGAGTGTAGAAGCATATGGTGGGGGCCTTGTTGAGTTTTGGGATTAAGTAATGGACATTATCTTTTTCTAAAATTTTCATATCTTTATTATCCTTTCACCTATTCTAAAACCTCATCAAGACATTAAGAGATACAAGACCCCTGACATCCTTACCTTCTTTCAGTTTATTAGCCCCTACTTTCTCTATCTATTCTGGATACATGGAAAATTATTTTACACAGTTCTTTTACTGATTCTGTTACTTCTCTCTCTTCATATTCTTCCATGCCCTACTTGGAAAATCTCCAATCCTGGATCAAACCAAGTATCTTTTTCCCCTGGGCTGCTAAGCCTTTGTAGGGGAAAATTGCTCCAGCATGAAGGCTCCACATGTATTAGCTCCAGTCTTGCTGGGACCCCCCAGCTCTACTGTCAACCCTGTCCTGTGGTTTTAAGCAGCCTCACGCTTCCCTACCCCCCCAGAGCACCTATTTCCAATTATCCTCCAACTCTTCAACCACACAGCCCTATTGCTACTGTCTTTTTGAACCACTTCAGAAGAGAACAAAGAAGCCATCACTGGTTCATCCACTCCTGTATCTGTTAATTCATCAGCCAATGTCTGAGTGTCTAATATGAGCTAGGCACTATTCTGACATCAAAGATATGGAGGCAAACAAAAGAAGGTAAAGTCATGCCTTCACGTGTTTTGATAGGGGTGAGAGTCCAACAATAAACATACTGCTCATGAAAATTATAGACTTTGCAAAAGATTCTGAGTGTTATGGGGTGAGGGTAGGGAGATTCAGACTATTAGAGAGACTGAAAGCAGTGAGGAAAGTTGTGCAACACTGAGTAGAGTGGTCGGGGGAGTCCACAAAGAGAAAATACAATTCGTGCACAAACTTGAAGGTGGTGAGGGCATCCAGCAGGCATATGGGAAGGGACTGAGAGTACTATTTGTTGGACTCTCTATTTAATATAGGGTTAATTTTATGAGTATAAAGTAAACTGAAAGTAGATCATTGTTAAAAATTAAGACATGGAATAAGAGAGGAATGAAGAGGAAGGGTGAGAGTGTGGGCGGGACGGAGGGCAAGGTGGAAAATATCACTAGGTTCCTAAATCTGTATATATGGATTACTTGAAATTTGTTTACCTTAAATAAAAAAAAGATAGCTGACACTTTGTCATGTCAGTAAGGTCCTCTTAATGTTTAACGTCTGGTATACGAATCTGGGACTGGTAGAAATTCTTTCCTGCCTTCACTTCTAGTCCAATGTTCTTCCCTCTTTATAATCCCTGCTTTCATCCCATCTTCTGCCTATCCCTTAGACGTGCTGGATTTTCCTGAGTTCTGTCTTTAACCCTGTTGCAGCCCACTAGCTTGAACCTCCTCTACACTTTCAAAATCTCTATTGAAAATCCTTCCAGAACTCCAAACCCTGCTTGACTCTCTTCAGATAGATGCGACCTCACATTCAATAACACCTAAAGTGAGGTCACCATCATTCTTTGTCAAATATGCTGTATGTTTTAAAGATTATTTATCTGAAAGTCAGTGTTAGAGAGGAAGAAACAAAGACAGACACAGATCTTCCATCTGCTGGTTCACTCCCCAAGTGGCTGCAATGACTATGGCTGAGGCAGGCCAAAGGCAGGAGCCAGGTACTTCATTCGGGTCTCCCATACTGGTGGCAGGTGCCCAAGTACCTCCACTTCCACTTCCACTTCCAAGCAATTCCATCTTCCACTGCTTTTCCCAGGCCATTAGCAGGGACCTGGATTGGAAGTGGAACAGCTGGGACTTAATTTGACACCCATGGGGGATGCTGGCATGGCAGGTGGTAGCTTTTACCCACTAGGCCATGATGTCGGCCACATGCTCTTTTTTTTCAAATATGGATTTTAATTTTATTTGAAAAGGAGAGAGAGGAGAGAGAAAGAATGAGAGAGAGAGAGAAATAAAAAGAGTTTATTTGAGAGAGACAGCGTTCCCTCCTGCTGGTTTGTTCCCTGAGCCAGGCCAAAGCCAGGATCTAGGGACTGAATCTGGGTCTTGGAAGCAGAGCTTAGGATGTGAACACAGGCACTCCAACGGGATGCAAGTGTCCAGAGGAGCGTCGTAACCAGTGCACCAAGCAATGGCCTCAGCCATGCTCCTGTACACTGCCTAGTGTTCAATGTCTTTCTCTGCCTCACTTACCCCTCATGCCATAGGTCACTGATGACTATAAATTCTACTTCATAATACATCTAACCCCCGCTTTTCTACAATGTCAGTGCATTATCTCAGGCCTTCAGTGTTTCTCACTCAAATTCATAGCCACCACCCCCCAAAAAAATCTCTAATTGGTTTCTCTACTTCAGTTCATCTGACTCCATCCACCCTGTCCCTACAGTCATGATTCTGTGCTACGAATATGACCATGCAAACTTCCATGCCTCCCACTGCACTCAGGGTGAAACAAACTCTGTGCAGGTAACTCAAACTTGTTCAGACTCTGGTCTGTCTCCCCCTGCAGCCTGCACTGGAGGCTAGCACCGCACACACCAGGATGCTGACCTATTCAAGAAGCTCCGAGTTCCACACCCTCTGTGCCGTAGTCTCCACCCCCAGAGTGCTCCATCTGGCCCAGAATCGCCCTCCCCAGTCCTACATGTGTGGTTGTACAATTCATCTTTTAAGAGTCAGTACAGGCATCTACTCCAGGATACCCTTCCTGCCCGCCCCACCCCACCTCACCCCAGTCTGTTGGTGCCTGGGTGTTCTTGGGGGCTCCCTGGAATCCCCTTGGCTATTAGCACATGATAGTGTGATGGTCTAGTCATTTACTCACTAGGGCCACTTCACACATTTATGAATTCATAATTGCCCCAAGCACACTGCCTGTCCAAAGTCAAATTCTAGTAAATGGCTTATGAAAGAACAAGTGGCTATTATTCCCTTTGTTATTCCCTCAGTACTTCCATCTGGTATCATTAGTATCAAATCTGTATATTTGCATTTAATTTTCAATCTGCTTCACATATAATTACTTTTTGTTGTGGTGGTATTAAATAAATTATTCCGTGAGTAGACTAAACCAATATAAATTTATGAAAGTAGTGCATGTCTGATTAAGATGTTTGACAACGATAACAATTAATATTAAAAAGGATGAATAATTTCAGAAATTACCTCTGGTATAAATAGTTTTTACATGAAATACTCCTGTCTGGGTAGCTTGGCAATTCTATAATGAGATTCTCACTGTTACTTTTATTATCACAGTAACTTTCTTATCAGTAATTTCACCATGATAGATGCAAAGCTTGGATGTTTTGTTTATTAGAAGCACATTTTACTGATGTGAAAGAAATTGATAACTAAGGAATTTAGCGCTTCTTTACAGAGTGTATTTAATTTAGATATAGAGTTGACAAGGTTGTCTCTAGGAAAATAGCTGTTTGCTTAGTGGGTATAAGCGTTCAAATTTTGCCTGCAGGAATTTGCAGAACTGGAAAAATGAGCAAATGAAAGAGAAAGGGGAAGGAGTCATTAGCATAATAGTTTAGTAGAACAAAGGGAATAGAACAGAATCTCTTTATCTACTTTATTAGATACCAATATTTTTAGCAAATACTTCTTCACACTGAACGAAAACATCAGAAATGCAAATATGTAACTCTAAGAAAAGGTGTACTTTGTATAAAAAGGCATGAAAAGCCTGAACACATGGATAAGTGTACTCCAAAAAGTTCATGGAAAAGTGGAATTGAAGATAGGCTAATTCTGATGCCTAGTTTTCCCCAATATAGTCTCCAGAACTTTTTGAAGACCCCTTGAATGCATCAATAGGTATATATATACGCACCCAGACACATACACCTATAAACACACAGACACATACTTATCTCCACATACATATAAATAAACTTGGAAATATAATGCATAGTAGTGATGTGAAAATCTAACATTTATGCCTTACCTGACCCTGAGAAACTGTCTAAAGCCCCGTCTGCTGCGGTAGAAGCTATTTCACTGCTGCTCATGGGCTCTGTTTTAACTACAAAATAAACAACACAGATCAGATACCCAATTAATAGGAGTTTGTAAAAGTCTGAGAGGAAATAACATGCAAAATATGACAGACATTTTTTAAAAAAATCTTTTCTATTTGAACATGAATTAGATTAATATTCCTAAAATAAATCTTTAAAAAGTTATATAAAGAAAATAGGTAAGGATATACTAATTTCCTGATCAGTTTCATGCTGTGTCCATATGTTGAAATATTGCACTGCATCCCATAAAAATGTACAAGTGGTAATATAGCAATCAAAAATTTAAAAAAAAAAGCACTTACAGGTTGATTTTTTTTCTTCCTAAGGAAACAATCTACTGTGCAAGTTTTTAAACCCTTGAAAAGAAGTACTCTAAACTAATTAAATTCACTGGCATCACATATTAGCTAAATTGCTTATGCATAAATAATGTATCCTCAAAATATACATAATGCAATATGAAGTTGTTTCCTGGAGTTAGTAGAAAAATCTCCATGACTTGGTCAAACAGGATCAAAAGGATTGAAGAAAAGAATCTGAAAAAGTGAGCAGAGGCTAAGAGTAACACTGCAGGTTGTCATGATGTTCAAGGACAGGCACGCACAGGTATGTGCACCTACAGGGGCGCACGTATACACTCACACACACTCACCACACACACACACACACACACATTCTTTCTCACTTACCCAGCACGCCTCAAAAACAGAATGCTCAATCTACTGGATTGCTATTACCACCCAACCATAGAGGACAGACAATTCATCAACATTGTATGTACACTCTGTACCCAAAATACATTCAGTCTAAATGTAGCAGAAATGAAGTTTTCCCTTTCAAAATATACAGACAGGATAAGTTTGTTCAATATGTATGTGACTTTGTAAAGTCTCTTTGGGTTGTGAAATAACTTATATTTAAGTTACAGATTTTCCAAAGTAATACCTTCCTCTGATAAAGTGACAGAATTACTATACCCCTAACAGGCCAGTCAGACCACCTCAGAAATCCATTCCCTCTCTAGTTTTAGATTTTATTCTTAAAATGAAGATACAGCATTATATTTTCCCTAGAAAGTACTGGTGAATACCATCATTAGAATCTGCCTGGCCTACTTTGTAAAAGTTACTCATTCCCTACTAACAGCTTTTCTGAAAGAGTGCAATAATAAATTTAAAGGTGCTCACCCCCACCCCCAATCAGTAACATGGCTTCCAAAATGAAGGCGCAACATGAGGATAATTATTTAGGGATGCTCTGCTCAAAGTAAACTCAGTGGGAAAAGACGATGGAGAAGATGCAGCTCCTTCCTTCTCTCAATGTTGCCAGTCTCTAAGAAACAGCAGGCAAAGGACGAATTTGCACAACTACTGGACTTCCAAATATTTTACCAGTGCATAGTGAGTAGTTTTAGAATGAGCATTATAAATAGATGTATCAGATAGTCACTTTCAAAAACACTAATTATTTAGATGGTTTCTTAAACAAGGCTGTAGGGAGAAAAACAGAAACAGCGAGACTAATGTGAATCACTCTGCCTGGTGATTTTAATGCAGACCACACAACAGTATAACTGAGGTTGTAACTGAAGTTTTCACTTTTCTGCCAGTTGTTTTGGGTTAGAAGTCTTAGTTGATGCTAATAAATTCTGACATAAGCCTGTATTTCCCTTTTCTACCCACACCGCCAGGCAACATAACAACCCTGCTCTTCATAACACTATACCAGCATAGCCTTAGGAAGGCAAATACTCTATGCTAGCACAGAGTTTCTGAATTTCTTACTCATCTGTCTACATCATACCTTATATGCCCCTTAAAAAGAATTTACAGGCCGGTGCTGCAGCTCACTAGGCTAATCCTCCGCCTGTGGCGCCAGCACTCTGGGTTCTAGTCCCAGTTGGGGCCTCGGATTCTGTCCCAGTTGCTCCTCTTCCAGTCCAGCTCTCTGCTGTGGCCCGGGAAGGCAGTGGAGGATGGCCCAAGTGCTTGGGCCCTGTACCCACATGGGAGACCAGGAGGAAGCACCTGGCTCCTGGCTTTGGATTGGTGCAGCACGCCGGCCATAGCAGCCATTTGGGGAGTGAACCAACAGAAAAGGAAGAACTTTCTCCCTGTCTCTCTCTCTCACTGTCTAACTCTGCCTGTCAAAAAAAAAAAAAAAAAAGAATTTACATAAAACCCTGTACATATAAAGCAATAGTTTTATTTCATTCTTTGCTGGAGAGATCACCACTGGGATTCTGAACTCAGAATCAATTCCATGCTGAGCAAAGATTAGAGTTAGGTATAAGGGAAACAGGTCGTGTAATGTGCCCACCATACATCACATTCTCTATAGTCATTGCAATTCATCTTTCTAAACTCTAAGGAGGTTTCAAAATGTACTTATAAACTCCCTAGTCAAGTACTGTGGCCTCTTGTTTTACACCCAAATAACTGAAATCAGAGGTGTGGCAGAAATGGGCTTTCATTTTGGATGTCTTTGGCTCTAATGCCCCTAACAAAAGCTTGAAGAAATGGTAAAAAAAAAGTGTAGATTTTGTGGTACAGTGGCTTAAGCCATGCTTGGGATGCCGTATTGGAGTGCCTAGGATTGAATCCTGGCTCAGCAACCCAGCTTCCTGCTAATGTGTCTGGAAGGCAGCAGATGATGGTCCAAGTACTTGGGTCTCCGCCACCCATATGGGAGAACCAAGATGAAGTTCCTGGCTACAGCCTGGTCCAGTCCCAGCTACTGGGTGCACTTGGGGAATAAACCAGGGGATGGAAGATCTCTCTCTTTCTTCACCTTCTTTGTCACTCTATCTTTCAAATAAATAAATACATCTTTAAAAAGAGAGAAACTACAACACAGCAGGACAGCTGGGGCACGGTGCCACACAACATAGATAGGGTGGAAAGCAAAGCTCCCACAGTTCTTGGTCTCCTAGAGTCTGAGAGCTTCAGTCTAGTGAACTTGCTGTAAGAACTCAAGTAGAAGCATCATGCCCCCATAGTCAGGAAAAGACAGCAAAGAAGAAATCCTTCCACTGCTTAGGATTGTAGTCCAGATGACTTTTAAGTCTGCCAGATTTAAGGTCCAAGATTCTGTAAACTGGACTATATAATCACCAAAACCACTACTGTTCCTAAAGTGTACATCAGCTACTTTCCATATGATTAATTTAATTGACTGTAGCTTTCACTCCCAGGAGGCCCATTCAATTATACTTGGGATCCATTAAAACTAGGCAAAAAGAATAGAAAGGAAAGGAAGAAGATACCTTTTATTTTATGCCCCAAGTGCACTGCTTTTTGTCATTGTTCAAATATACCCATCTATACACTAAGGGCAAAAGACTCACCTTTCCCAGTGAATCTACTTTTTTGAAAAGCTCCTTGTCGAGGACAAGAGGATGTACATAAAACTACCACCAGGATATCCACGATTGTATCAGGTAATGTAATCGAATACTAAGATCACCAAGAACTTGATAATAAAAAGACTGGTGATTCATTGTGATGTAAAATAGTTTCTGCAGGAAAGTCAAATGAATATAGACTCTGGCTTTGTTGCCAAGAATACCCTTGCTGGAGAGTTAAAAAGACAAGAAGAATCTCTGCCACCAAAGTTTTGGCCAACCCCTCCTCACTACCACTATCGCATCTATAGGCTGTAGATGATACAACACAGCACTCTCCAATGTTTCAAGTTTTAAAGGGTACTGTAACATGTGAGAGCAGCTTTCTCACCCAAGCCACTTATCTAAAAAGAAAAATTATAAATGATCCCCTCTAAAGAACTGTAAGATTATTTCTTTTTTGTTTGTTTTTAAGATGACTACTGCTGTTGAAACCATTCTAGTATTTATTTGGTTTTTTTTAAACTTTTATTTAATGAATATAAATTTCCAAAGTACAGCTTATGGATTACAATGGCTCCCCCCACCACATAAATTCCCTCCCACCCACAACCCTCCCCTTTCCCGCTCCCTCTCCCCTTCCATTCACATCAAGATTCATTTTCAATTCTCTTTATATACAGAAGATCAAGAACTGTAAGATTATTTCATCTCCATCATACTTTTTTGTTACATGACTTCAGTCTACTAGAAAATAGCAATTTTTATTTGTTTTTGCCCATACTCAAGCACATCTCTTTTCCTACCACCACAAGTCTCCAAAATTCCACCTGATCCTCAGGGACTCATTTATCCTCTAAAATACCCTCAGAAATTCCCCCACAGTCCCTTTATTCTCATCGGTCCCTGCAACCCCTTCACTTGGTCACACATTATAGGTCCAAACCATGCTGGGAAACTTGTTTTCTTCTGTTTTGCCACAAACTTTCATCCCTTGATGCTTTTGACCAATTTTCGTTTTGGAGTTAGAGAGTCTACTATCTTCAATAATAACTCCTAAGTCTTATTTGACCTCTGACCTTAATTATCTTATCTATGTAAAATTTTAAAAAATTATATTTACATTACCAAAATGCAACTGATTCACAATAATGTATATAAAGCGTCTGATATAAAGTGGGAACTGAAAGTATATTCATTACCATTATTAATAGTAGGTGTAACAATATTCTCTTTTGGTTGGGCTAAATGCCTTTCTCTTGGGAAGTAATATCAGGGAGCAACACTGGATAAAAAAGCAAAAGTACAAGCTTGAAGATAGCAACTGAATTTCAATCTAGCTTTCCTACTAACAGTGTGTACCTAGAATAAGTTACTCAACTTTGCGTGCCTTTGCTTCCTCATTGGTAAGTGAGGATTACATGTAAACACTCAGGTGAGAATAAAAAAAAAAAAAAAACCTAAATTGTTATAAATCACTTAGCATTGTACTAGGTCCAGAGCTCATGCTTTTATTACATTGTTTTTGTTATAAACTATCTTTATGGTGTGTTTTCAATGATGAGAAAGCATTCTTTATAAGATTTGTTTTTATTTATTAGACAGTCAGAATGAAAAAGAGAGAGAGACAGACAAACAGACTTGGGTCATCCTCCACTGCTTTCCCAGGCACATTAGCAGGGAGCTGGATCGGAAGTGGAGCAGTGGCTTAACCCCCTATACCACAAAGCTGGCCCCTCAAAGCATTCCTAAGATACAGATAACTGAGTCAAAATCTATTCTAAACTTCACATTGAAGTTCAACTTACCCATTGGCAAGAAAATTCAAAGAATCTAAAGTGAAATGACTTGCATAAGACCAACCAGGAGGTCATGCCTCAGAACATCAAAAATCAAATCAAGTTAACCTGGAAATAACTCAACAAGACAGGACTAAGCAGTGACTATGTTAAGAAAACTTCTACCTCAGAATTTTCAATCAGTGTATGCTCTTTCTGAAATAAGACTGGCAGGAGAATGGCAATACACAGCAATTATAATCAGGAATTCCAGAAGAAAATGTGACCGTCTCTCCTTAGCACCCTTTTGGGGAAGCTGGCTCATGAATACAAGAAACCCCACTTCTTGTACCATAAATGTAAGCAGTGACTCATCCATCAGATCACTAGAGCTAGTGATTGTTATGGGCTGGGTAAGACCGGTTGCCCCCAAACTCATGTAGACATTTAAACTTCAATGTCTCAGTGTGAGAGGCTGATTGGTTAAAGGTGGAGACTTGATCTAACTACAGCATCTGAGAGATGGGTCTGGTGGAAGATCATCACCTCACTGGGGTATGACCTCAAAGGGTAGTTCTTGCAAGAGGGTTGACTGAGTTCACGCTCTGCCTGGCTCTGTGTCCTGACTCACCATGTGATCATTCCTCCACAGTAACCATGACCAGCCTCTATCAGACACTGACCCATGGGGTCTCCCAATCCTGAACTAAACCCTCCAAATATTAAGCTGAAATAAACCTTTCCCTCCACACACACCCCTGCTAGGAAGCTCCTGGGGTATGTTTTAGTAAAAGTAACAAAGGCCAGACTAATACAGTGACATTAGCTATCAAGGTCTTCCAATCAACCTTATCATACCATGATTCCATGCATGTTGAATATTGAGGTCATAGGAATAAATCTCAAGAAGACAACAGGCCAATCAGACAAGACAAACATTCAGCCCATTTGGTTAGTTATAAATCTCAGTGCAAATTAAGAGGACAGCTAAAGCAAGTTCACTCCCAAAGAACAGTGCTTCCTACTGGATGCAGCCAGCTTCTATGTTATAAAGAATTTGCTCAGGAAAGTACAGAGAAGGCATTGGCCTGAGTGAGCAGCGCTTCCCTCATCCCCACCCCCCATCAGTATCTAAACCCATCTCAGAACTCTTCTCAAACTCTAAAAATCAGCACTGTTTGGCTTTGCTTGGCACCAGCTCAGTGTTTCAATTCTGTTTCCTACTGTAATTTCAGCAGCTCAGTTTATCATCTCCCTGGTACTCATCATGAGGCCTTCATCTCTTCTGCCTCACTGAGATTCACCTTCTTTCAATCTTGGTAATTCACTGGTTCAGTTACATCATGGCTTAAAACTGTATGACCTCAAGAAATACCACCATCCTCCTCCTTCATTCACTTACTTCTGTTGGACTGGCTCTTAGTGTTCATCAGGACATCCCATCTTTCCAAACCCCTATCTATGCTTCCTGGTCTAGCCTCACTAGCCTGCTTTGCCCAGTCCAGAACCCAAGACCTCTCATGTCTGGCTGTCTCTGTGCCACCTGGTGACATCTCATTTGTCCAAACATCTATTTTGCCAAACTCCCCTCCCAGGATGGGTGATCATTTGTTATTTACCCTTTGGCTGCTACACAGCACGACAGAGAGGTCACATTTAGCATGCTGAGTCCACTTAAATTTATTCTTCCCTTATTCTTCTGAGTCATCCTGTTACTGGACAATCCCTTGTTTCCACCTCTTACCTGTCTGAAACACGTTTCATCGACTCTTCCCCATTTTTCTCAAACCCCTGGAGCATATCCTACTCCCCATCCTCCCTCTCTCATATGCTTATCAAATATTTTATGAAGAATGTTGAAGTCACAATAATCTTTTATCCTCCTCCAATATTTCTACTGACTGATTTCAATGGAAATGCCCTTTCCTTTAGCAGGGTCAAAGCTGCACTACTCTTCCGGGTGCCAGCTTCATATCTCCTTCACAATTCTCCATTATTTGGTAATTAGTTTCTCAACATCTTCAAACACTGTATCTCAAGAAGCTCCTTTCCTTCTACCCACAGAAACAGGTAGTTCTCTAATTGTTTGAGGTCTTTTCTCCATAATGATGCTGTCCCTCTCCTTTTTTTCATGACCAAGTTTCCTGAACTTTCACCTTCAAAGTAATGTAACCACAGAAAAATCTTCCAAATGTTCATGCAAAATTGAATTAAAAGTTTGCAAATACTTTGGTGTAAAAAAAATTTACAATCATGCAAAGTTTTCTCATAATATGCATTTTCCACAATCCTTGGATGTATCCCCCTATTGTCTACAATCTTTTGCATCAAATCCTTTGCATCTACTATCTTACTAAAAGGATCTTTATAATTGCCCAGTTCAAGCTTTTCTCAATCTTAATTTTCTGTCATTCTTCTGTGGAATGGGCCTTTGTCTACTCTATGCGTCTATAATTCTACCTTCTTGTTATCTGTCTAGATATGCTCTCACAATTTTTAAAAATTTCCTTCATGTATGACTCCCAAATCTCTATCCATATGTACAACTTTGTCATGGGGATTATTCTTTACACACCAATTGTGCAGCCTTGCCTGGTTATGGGTCAAACTCAACCTGCACAAATAGAAACATCTTTACAGTGGACCACTCTCTTTTGATGAACACTATCAGTCACATATGCTGAGTCTCCTTTTCCCTGATTTCTCCCAGCCCCTCCTTCCTCACACTATACTGCCAAGTCTGCAATTTCCACCACTCTTTTACCACCTTCTTCTTATTAATTTCCTGCCTACTATCTTAATGACCTTCCACTTCTTCTCTTGTAAAGCTGGCAAGTTAACATTTCAGTTTGCATTCTCCCTGCTGCAGGCAGATATTTCTTTTCAAAGCGTAGGTTTCCACCAATCTTTCCTGACTGAGGTCTTCAGAAGGTTCTCCATTACCTCCTAAATTAAGTTCCCATTGTCTAACCATGTACTGAAGGCCCTCTACACTCTTAACACAAGGCTTCATTTTTCAGATTTATTTTATCTGAAATGCAGAGTTAGAGAGAGAGAAATGGAGATACAGACAGAGAGATATTGCATCTGCTGGTTCACCCCCCTAAATGGCTGTAAGAGCCAAGGCTGCACCACATGAAAGCCAGGAGCCAAGAGACTCATCAGAGTCTCCTACATGGGTGGGAGATCCAAGCACTTGGGCCATTTTCCACAGCTTTCCCAGGCACATTAGCAGGGAACTGGATTGGAAGGAGAGCTGTCAGGACTCAAACCTATACCCACATGGGATGCTGGCATTGGAGGTGGCAGCTTAACCCACTATGCCACAATGTTGGCCCCAAACATAAAACTTTTATTTTTCTTTACTTCCCATGTTTTCAATACATATTTTGTATTTTCATAAAACTGATAATTTATAAGAAAATAATGTTACCAAATGTACTATTGCTTCTAATTTTTTCTAACTTCCCTTTGTGATACTATAATCCTCATTTTACAAAGCACCACATATCCTAGTAATAAACAATATTTAAGCCAAATAGGTCTACTAACATGTTTAATGCTTCCTCACGTCTAGTTTTGCTAGTGCCTTTCCATCTAACATTAAGTACTCTATAAATTCTCCATTACAACTAAATCCAATGTTTCCTTCAACTTTCAAGCAAAACTCCACTATTCCACTAAGTCTTCCCTAATATACAAACCAAGGGTGATTCCTTCCACTACCCCCCAAAAAAATTCTAAGTCTGCAATTGTGTCTCCCTTAAAATATATATCCCAATCTACCTCCTTTTACATTTCATTTTCTTGGTAGGACCTATGCTTTTTACATTATGATATTCCCACAGGACTTGGCACAATACTTGACCTGCACTTGGAACTCGGTACTTATTAAGGGAACAGATAAAGGTGAAATGACTTCATGCCACACTGCACAATGCAATTAAAAACATATGATGCTGTAATACTCTCAAACTGCTACTCAGTCAACTCATGTGCAAGTTATTGCAAGGTGTCTTTTTTAGGATACATGCCAATGATGTTATTTTGAACAAAGTACCATTTGGAGATGGTCCATTGTTAGCAGAACATAGTTTGAATCACTATAATTTTTGTATGTGTAGAGAGAACCCTACCTTACTGAGTAAAAGAAAGCTTATAAATTCTATAGATTTAGTAACAATTCATCAGGTATGACCATTCAAAGGCAAATACTGGACACTGCTACAAATAAACTTAAAGAGCCCTTTGTAAAGCAACACCTCACATAATTATGCTGTAGAGATCACAAAAGAAAATCCACTTAATGCTACAGTATGGTTTTGATACAATGACAACATCATTCACAGATTTACCAAGTCTTTTTCTGGAACCATAAAGCACAAAGTGGAAATGAATGTTTTTAAAAACTGTGTCAAATGATTCCAAAAGTGGTATCAAGGGACACCAAAGGCATATATGGAGAAAATGAATAAAATTATTATGTAACATGTAAAAAGCAGAAAATAGTGATATTTCTTTTTCTTTAAGATTATATTTATTTATTTGAGAGGCAGAGTTACAGAGAGAGGGAGAGAAAGAGATTGAGAGACAGAGAGAGAGGTCTTCCATCCACTAGTTCACTCCCCAAATGGCTGCAATAGCCGGATCTGAGCCGATCTGAAGCCAGGAGCCAGAAGCTTCCTCTGCATTTCCCACACAGGTGCAGGGGCCCAAGTACTTTGGCCATCTTCTACTGCTTTCCCAAAGGCACAGAAAACTGGATTAGAAGAGCTGGGATATGAACCGGCATCTAAATGGGATGCCAGTGCTGTAAGTGGAGGCTTAGTTTACTAAGCAACAGCACTGGCCCTGAGAATAGCGGTATCTCTACATGTATGTTTTATATGGCATCATACTTTAAAAACATATGACTGAATCCATTATTTTAAACATCCATTTAACCACTTCTTCATCTGGAGGTGTATATCTATGAACTACATATTTTTTTCTTTAGCTAATTCTCATTTAGAAAATGAGGCGTTCCTTTCTGTTTATATTGGCTCTGGCATAGGACTATCTTTCCAAAGATTAAAGTTAAACTCATCTTCTTTATATTACAAGGGAGTAGAAAGAATATCAGCTCTTCAAAATAGCACACCTTGTACAACATTATGAGAACCAAATTAACACTATAGACTAAACTTGAATTTCAGGGTTTACATGACCAATAAGCGATGATGTCAATTTCAAAGCCTGTTATTCACAGAAGTCCAGCATATTAGAGTAGCACTGTGCCTTGACTTACAGAGGTTGAGACTAGTAGACTTTTTAATAGAAATAATAGATGATAAATTGTGACTGCTCCTTTGAAATGCCTTTTGCAACTCCATTTTCCTTTTCTTCTTGTTCTTGCCCTAGGAGCTGAGGTTCCTTGGTGGGGCAAATCACAGGAGCTTCCATACTGTTGTTCATGTCTCTTCCAATCCAATCCTTCCTTGAAATTGCTGACAGATTAATACCTTTCACCTTATCAGTGCCTTGCTCAAAATATTCGCTGGCTCTCTACAGGCTCCAGGATGGAGCCCAAATTCCTCAGCCTGGCATTCAAGCTCCTCTACCTTTTGCTCCAGCTGATACTTCCAACTTTATCTACTATCAATTCCTTCTTTGACAAAACTGGTCTCTTCAGAGTTTCCCAAACTATCCTCCCTTTGTTCATATCCTTCCCTCATTTAGAATGCATTCCATCTCTTCTCACCCTATTCAAATTCTACCCATTTCCCAATACACAGCTCAGATTCCACCTCCTCCTTGAAGCCTGGCCAGACCTCAGTAAGCTGAAGAGCTCTTTCTTCTGAACTCTGAGAGCACTTCTGTTTGGACCAGTTGGTTCCAACCTTCTTCAGAATGAAGCCCTCTTTCTAACACCAAAGTATGTAGGAACCCAAAAGATAGCCTATTTTTAATCTGATTGAAAAAGTGCATCACAAAACACCTACTGTGAAGATGTAGATTAAAAAAAAAAATCTGTATTTGACTAAATGCATCAGAACGCCTATGTATGAAAAGGAGTTAGCTATAAACGTGGCTTGTTTGGTGTTTTGCACAAAAGAATCTGCTGATCTCTGGTCCTTATTCTCCAAGTCCTGGAGAACTCCAAGCCACACACTGTAAATTCCATCTTTTATAATTTATTTGGCATATTATTACCATTTATTACATTGCCAAATGTTCAAAAAGTCTTATCTCCCCCCAAAAGATGATGAGTTTCTGAAAGCAGGGATAGTGTTTCACTCTTATTTGCATTCCTTCAAGGATCTGAAGAGCTCTTACTACACAGGACAATCTACAATGTCTGTTTCCTTCTCTTCCCCACTCCCCAAAATTGTATTATACAACTATCATTCATACACAAATGTTAGAAGAATTCTACAAGGAATACACATAAACCTACCACTTAATTCTACCATAAATATTTTATGTATTGACATTTTTCTATCTACCCCTCAACAAAAATCTTAATTTCATGTGTTTCAAAATAAGTTATAGACATAATAATTGCCCCTAAACACATTAGCATTCATTTCATTAACTAGATTTCACGCAGGTTAACTATGCCTTATCTGAAATACTTAGAGACAGAAGTATTTAAAATTGTGGAGTTTTTTGAGTTTTGGTATATCTTCTATACAAACTTTACTGGCTGAGCAACCCTAATCAGAATGTTCAAAATATGACATGCTCCAAAATGTAAAAAAAAATAGCATTATGTTTGGAGCATTTGGATAAATACAAACACATACAACCTGTATTTGTTTCTGGCTCTACTTAAGTAAAATTTATACATAATGAAATGCACGAATCTTAAGTGTGCCCTTCAATGGCTTTTAACATACATACAATTAGAAACCAAAGTGGAATAAAAATATTTTTAACTTATTATAAAAATGGAAGCATGGCACAAAAGTATGAAAATATCGCCCTGATTTTAAGAATTCGGGTAATTTATGACATAGTAATATTTAAGTATACCTTTAGAATGGATAAAAATAATTTTAAAATTAATTCACACTTACTGAGTGCTTACTATAGGCCAGACACAAATCCCCTCAAAAGCAATGACTCATTTACTCCTCAGGGCAAATTTATGATATTTATTGTAATTGTGTCACTTCAAAGATAAGAAAACTATAGCATGAAAATGTTAAAGAACCAGCCCATGGTCACTTAGCCAGGTTCAAATTTCCTTAATTCCCCTATCTTTCATAAAGATGCTAAAAAATCAAACATTTTCTGATAAGGGCTATCATCCTTAATCATTCCTCTGATACAGATCTGGACAATCAGTGAACAGCACAGCAATAGGAAAGTCTGAGAATGCCAGGCACTGAATAAACGTGTATCAGTGTATGTTGCAAATTAGCAGATGGTAAAATAAGCTAGCATATGAAGATTGGAAGCAGATGAGCTGGCCTAGACTCAGACCCTCAATCGTATCAATACGGAAAAAAGGTTTCAGTGCCTAAAATGTAATCTATCTAGCCAATGATGGGTTCCATTTTCCCATCCTTCACCAACTCACGGGAGCACTCCAACACAAACTCTACTCACACTGAGTCTTCATTGAACAAGTACTTAGTACCTCAAGCACTCTGAGTACCTGGCAAGACTGTTTGTTGATGCCAAGGATCTCAAGGGAGGAGAAAATGTCCTTTCCTCACATGGAACACTGCAGTAGCTGGTTCCAAAGGATAGATTTTATCTTAAAAATACAACATTTATTACTACTTAAAAATAGTAACTATTTTTTGAGCATGCAATAGATGTGAGTTACTATCTTAGTATTTTCGGTAGACTAACTGTCATAACACCATTAACAAAGGGCCAATCCCATTTCACAATGAAGGATACAAAGGCTCAAAAGTAATAGATAGCAACAATCAATGGTATTAAGGGCTTCCTAGGAGTCAAGCTGTGTTAAGTGCCTTATCAATATATTTAACTGCCCTAGCAACAGTATAGGCAGGAACCATTACTCAGGTTACAGACCAGGAAGAAAGGCAGAGAACAGGTAAATAATTACTCAGCTTCATACCAGTAAGTGGCAAAGCCCAACCTGCAATTGGGGCAGCCCAGTTTCAGGGCCATTTCCAAGCTCTCACTGTTCTACAGCCTCTCAGAACCCACATTAGTCACATGGTGAGCAAAGAAATGGCTTGAGGGTTTTATCCAGGTAAGCCTAACTACAAAATTCATGCCTTCATCATCATGCAGTGCTGCTTTCCTATCTATTTAACAGTGTTCATTTTCTACTTAACCCTCCTTAAGGCAAGTATCTGATTTATACTGAAGATATAAATAATACCATTTAAATTAAGTACATATCCTCACTAGTTCTCACTTGTAGTCTTTCCTCATTGCCCACAACCCCTAGAATATGACTTCAAAACACTGCTCGATTGTATATCTTAAAAGACAAACCCCAATGGATCACTCCACTGTTTATATGCCTGCAGGTCCCTCAACTGCTCATAAGTGACTCCAAACTCCCACGTCTCAAACCTAGGGCTCTTCATCATGTGATTTTCCTGAATGTACTAGCTCCTCACCTTACATACACACACACACACAAGTGCACATGTGTGCACATACTCCTGTGATTAGGGATGTCTTTGCCACAAAAGGAAAAGCCAGGCTCTACCACCTAGTATTTTCCTAGCTTTCTTTCAAGACTCATTTAACCATGCCCAGTTTGTGAAACCACCCATCCTCAGTCACCTGGATTGTGCTTAGGGGTCCCTCATCCTTTGCAGATTGTAGCCTTTATCATATAGTATGGTGGCCACCTGATCCTGAGGCAGCAAATCACAGACTGTGAACTTTTTGACTTCTTGATAAATTTCCAGACACACTAAGTATCCCATTGAATGCAATAATAATATAATGGTGGATATATAGTATAGATACACAATTATTAAACTGTTCTTTTTATAATTATATATGTATTCTTATTCCTTCAATTTTTATCCATCTTTAAAACATTTATTTCCAGGGCCGGCGCTGTGGCAAAGCAGGTTAAAGCCCTGGCCTGAAGCACCAGCATCCCATATGGGAGCCAGTTCTAGTCCCGGCTGCTCCACTTCCAATCCAGCTCTCTGCTATGGCCTGGGAAAGCAATAGAAGATGGCCCAAGTCTTTGGGCCCCTGCACCTACATGGGAGACCTAGAAGAAGCTTCTGGCTCCTGGCTTCTGATCGGTTCAGCTACAGCTGTTGTGGCCATCTGGGGAGTGAACCAGCGGATGGAAGATCTTTCTCCCTGTCTCTACCTCTCTCTGTAACTCTGCCTTGCAAATAAATAAAAATAAATATTTAAAAATAAATAAATAAAATGTTTACTTCCAATTATCAGTCCTTTAACATCACGCCAAGATAGTAAACCTAAGTATACTAATGGCCTTTTCTTTATATCATTTAGTTCTTTCCTAGACTATATGCAAATAGCTTCATCACTGCTAAAATACTAAATCCAACAGGTAAAGTTTCCACTTAGGAAACAGTTAAGTAATATCAGTTGAATGCAAGTCAGTTGCAAACTGAAATTCAACAATGATGTTGACTGGATGTTCTCCAGAGACATGGCCTATAGCTACAAAATGAATAAATTTATGAAATGATCAATTTCAAAAATCTGAAAAATGAGCTTTAAATATTTAATCTGCTAATGCACTACAGATAAAATCAATGGATTTTTTTGCTCATAATCACTCACTTTCTTATTTTCTAATTAATATAGGGCATCCACTCAATGAATACTTACTGACTTTATCGTCAAACCTTCTGCTAGACATTGAAGATGCAATAGTCATCAAGCGTGTCCTACCTTAAAGGCACTTTGAGTATAAACAGTACTGAGTAGCTTTTATTAAGGTCATACCTTAGAAAAGATACCATAAAGATTCTTAAGGATGGTAAAATATTTCAGCACAGGAACCAAGATTTTTGGCTAGTAATTTCAGCACTAGTACCTGTGAAGTCATGTTTTGGAACTTAAAAAAATGTGAGCTTTGAAACTGGACTGATGGGCCTCTGAAATTCTTCTGCAACCCAGCTACTATGTTGTGTAAGCATGAACTCATCATTCAAATTCTTTAAACTAAGATGCACAAAAGCTAGCATAAAGATTCTTTTGAGGGTAAAACAAAGTTTGCAAGGGCATCTTGATGTGCTAAATAAACAGAAAGAACATAGTCAATTTAGTTCATAGTCTTTATTTGCTAAAACAATTCCTTCTACTCAAATTCCCCTTATTAGTAATAGATGTCATGAAAAAAAGACTAGTCATTTTAGATTTTGATTCATTTTACAGAATAAAAAATGTTTTCAACTGGGATTATGAGGAGTGCATAAACAAACCTCTTTGGAATGTATTTGGTCACATTCATCTACCTTTTTTTCATGAAATAAGATACTAGAGACATGAAGTAAACTGAAAAATTTGCAAAACCAGTAAATTTCTATGAATATAATTATAATAAGTCTTCACTTATAAACAATTTTGGGTCCTAAAACTTAACATAAAATCCTGATAAGCTTTTCAAAATGTATTCTCTTTCTTAGTAAAGAACACAGTTATGTGGTAGATAACTTCTTCCTTTATTCGAAGTAAAAATGGAAAACATTTTAATATGAATACATATTTTTCCATTATGTTATATGCTAGGAGCCAAAGAGAAGACATTGAATTCCTTTTGGCCCTTACTCCTAGTAGGCAAAGAACACACACAGACACACCTCACTTTATCAACTGCTCACCCCAAGACATCCATGAGCATCATAAAAAATCAGGAATTCATTATAGCAGGAAATCTACAACCAAGGCAATATGAATTAGCGTAAATACTAGCACTCACAAAAGGTCCACATGTCTCCCTGGGGGGAACACAAGGTTCTCCCAGAAGACAGGAAATTCTGGAGAGATGTATTTCTGCTCATACCAATGTTCTGCCCCAGCTGGGGAAGAAATGTCATGGAGCTGTGACTCCCTAAGCTGTCAGCAGCTGGAAGTAAATGAAAGATGTCTACATGCAGTTATTAGTTTATCCAGAAGCCTACCTCTCTAGAAACCCTGAACCTCCCTGCAGACAATGAGCACTGAGAATCCTATTCTAAGAAAGATCCAGTTAGCCACAGATGACAAGCCAGTGCGCATCTGCTACTGCATGAGGGTTCCACACACCACCTTTTTATTCCTGATTCTACTTCCTTATACTCTCTGCCACTTTCTCTTCTCCTGCCACACTGAGCTCCTTGCTGTTTCTAGAACATGCAAGGTATGTTCCCAACTCTTGGCTTTGGTAATTACTGCTCCTACTGAGCAGTTAACAAAAGCAAACAGTGTTGCTTGCTTGATAGGAAGTAGTTCTCAAAGTCAAGAGAAATGCCACCAGACTTATCAGCTACTTTAAAATATTCTCTCTGAGCAGTAGCAACATTGTAACTACTTTTTGAATTTCCCAGTAATACTGCTCCAATCCAAATGTGCGCAAAATAATGACCATTCTAATGAAAAACAGAGATGACTTCCATCTCCATTGGATCTCACAGAGGCTTAACACAAGCAGTCGGCTGATGGAATTATAATTAAGCCTAAATCTTGAACACTAGTTAGAGGCAATCTCCTAAAGTTAACCTCTTGATGCAATCTGCCGTGCCTGCATATCACAGGAAGAAATCTCACACACTCACAAGAACTTGACAACCAGAGAACTACCACAGGGAGTTGTCCTCAGAGCCTCTGCCACTGGCTCCTGCACAGATCCACCCTTTGCTAAGGAATGGAATCCTCCAATCTTCTAGGCAGTGATATGGCAGAGCAGGTACCAATGTTTAAAGTGAAGATATTCAACTGCATTTGCAGTTGGTGATAATCCCATATTCTCTCCATAGAATACAGTGATTTAAAAATACCAGCTCTAGACTTGGATTTAGCTTTACTCAAATACCAGGTCAGATACCAGTGGTACCAATCACAAGCCACGTGCTTTTAAATTTAGCATTTAACTTTCTAAGGCCTGGGAGTAGGAGTTGTGCATAAAGTATGAATTCAATGAGAGAACTGACTATTATTGACATAAGAAAATAGAGGTCAACCAAGTACTCTGTCAGTTCCCAGAAGGCAATGCTTTTTCTTTACACTGTCACAGCAAGCCTGCTCTAAGTCCTGCTATCAGCACCATTTCAGAGCTGAGGAAATGGAACCACACAGCAACTCACTTGTCAGAGCTCACAGTCAAAGAGTGGAGCTGGGGTTCAAACCCAGTTTCTGAGTCATTTTGATGGCCATCTCAAAAAGTTTCCTGAAGATTAAGGAAACAGAATGTTGAGCAAGATGACCAACAATAAGTTACTCACAAACACCAGCCATTGTTGTTATTATGATCAGCAACAGCATGTGAAAATTATCCCCAAACACACAACATATACAAATATTAAATCCTGACAAATTATCTTGTTCCTTTCTTTCCTGGCTTTTATTTGAGAACAATTTATAAGAAGCCTATTCTGTGGCTATGGACAAACTCTAAAACTGTCATTTAGAAACTTCTTTATTCACAATGTCCCTTAATGTTTCAGAAACAAAATCATGTGCAGAATGTAAACAATAATAAAATTAGATTACCATGTTTCTATTGACAACAGAATATTTAACCACAAATATATAAACATAGCCTATAAAATGCAGCCTCAAACCATAATTTTATATACATTTACTTCAGTTTATATATTTTCTGTAAATAAGATTTCTTAAAGATTCTCTAGTTGGATAGAACTCGATTTTACTAAATTAAAATTACAGTGAGAAAAAACAAATTCAGATAATTTGCTAGTGTTCTAAGTTTCGTAGAAATTACAGGACAGCTTAAAATAGATTCTGATAACATAAATTTGTACAATTAAATTAACCTATCATCTAAAAATATGCAACACAAAATTAAATAAATTTTAACTGCAGAAAATTTAGCCACCTAATTCAAGATCCTATCTGTTTTCTTCTTGGAAATCCAATATACCAATTCAAAATTACTATTTGAATTGCCATCAGAATTACTGAAACCTTACTTGAAGTGAAGATTCCAACTGCATCTGATTTGATGCCACTTAAAGGCAAATTTATCTGTTTCAAGACAAGGTGAAACTTACTCTTGAATTTGAATCTAAAGTTACGATAAAGAAACCTAGAGCTCGCCATTTTGCTTATGCACACCTCTCTTTTTGCCCTTCCCCATTCTTTACCCTGAGACAACCAAAAATAAACATTCTAACAAGCAATATATGAACTGACCAATCTTAGGTTCCCAAGGACTTAAGACAACCAGAGAAAACAAAGATGGAACGAATCCCCGCTTTGCAAACAAGACCTTAATTAGGTATGTAAATAAAAATCCTTTTACTGCTACAGCCCTGGCTCCTTCCAAAAGAACATTTCCTGAGGACTTTTCACACTGAACACAGCCATCTACACAAAGCTTGTATGACAGAGGCCTGAACATGTGCCCTTCATGAGAAACCCACTTGATTTGATGTTTTAATATTCATTTAATAGAAGCATTGCTACTGAAAAGAATATTTCCTAAGAATCACGCTTCAAGGGTTACAGAAGTTATCTAAGAAATATCTGAAAAGAAATTTCTATTCCATCCTGTCCTGGAAGACTAATTGTCAAAAAATCACTGGAGAAAGCAGTTAAAAGAAAGACCCCAACTGTCGTTTTCATAACCAGCTATTAGTCTTCTCTGGCTCAAGCTTTAATTGTTCCATAGTAACTAAAGTATTCCTTAATTCATTTTCAAATCTATCACTTCTAGCAGTGCTTTTCTCCACGTAAGTCAAACATTCATTTAGGCTGCCATTTTATGCTTTTGTCCATTCATTTTTCAAAGACATAAACTGAATTATACCAATAACTACAACAATAATGATGCACAGACAAGCTAGAATAGAATATAAAAATATGAACAGTTGAAAATTTTGAAATATGAAACTTTCAAGCAACAATAACAACTGAAGGACATTTCATGTAGGAAATAAAAAGTACAGTATTGGAAGCTGAAGCTCAGTCTTTCTGGCTTTACCCCTTAGATGAACCATGAAAACAGGCACTAGTCTGAGAATACAGTCTACGAACACTGGGTCTTATGATAATTTGGCAGCAGAGTTAAGAAGAAACTTAATATTCTCTGCCTCTCCATTCCATTCCCTTCTTGTTTGTTCTTCAGATGAAGTTATAGCTTTTGATGCTGGAGATTTTCTTGTTTTCATAGCTTCATTATAGGGACAAGTGGTGGCAAGAAATAAACATGGCTCTGAGTGAGAAGGCACCTCTACAAATGCAGACAAAGCCAACAACTGACTGTACTAAATGGAAACTTTTAATTAATTTCAGTTGGGCTGGAGCTAGTTTCAATAGGGCAGCAGAAAAGCCACTTAAATAAACTCAGACAAATCAGAGCCTATATGGCTGGAAATCTGTGTTGTAGTGTTAGGGGAAGTGATTGACATTCTAAAGACTTGGGATGCAATGAATTTTCTTGTCTTTCCTTCCTTTAAACACTACTGGTTTCAAACTAAACAAGATTTCAAAGAAGAAATAGGCAAATCTATAATTATACTATCCCAAGGAAGTTTGCAGGACATTAAATGAATTCATTAACTTTGACTTTAACTCCTATAGTGGGGACCGAGAGGAATGAAACAAGTAGGCTATAGAGTACATAAGGAGCATGATAAATTGATTCACAAACTTAATAACAACCTAGAATTCTGATATTGTTTGGATCTAAGTAGGCATGTAATATGAATCATGAAGAAAGTTTTGAGTTCATATTTTCAAACTCTATACCAAAATCAAATTGAATAACCCAGTACAGTGACAAAAATTTCTTTTATTCTTCAGATCATTTATACTGCTAGCTTCTGACTTCACTCACTACTTCCACCCTCTCCAAGTACATCAAGAAAAATGCCTGGAAAGAGAGTGAGATGAGTAAGTCACCTGGTCAGACCTGTCTGAAATCAGACCGAAATGTATTTACAAGACATAAAGTAAGTTTTCTTAGGAAAGGGCTATAGTCTAGCTATTTCCCATACTGAATGGCTCAGAGGAATACACAATTATCTAGGTTTTATTATTTCAAAATATTTTAGTTATGCAAAAATCTTACAAAATGCAGTATTTCTGAATACAAATGTATTATCAAACTATGAAATATAAATACTCTGAAATATATTATCATTCCACATACATTTATAAAACAAATCAGACAGCACTCAGACAAGGCCATCCAAGGGAGCAGGCCCCAAACACACATGCTGATTCAACTCTGGTTCTTGTTTTATAGGAGACAAATTAACAATGATATGTTGAGAAGTTAAAATCTTCTTACCCCTATTCAGTTACTTCTTATTTTAAAAGACAATTATCAGTAGTTCATAACTACTTTCTTAATATGTATTGGTATATACTATTAAGCAAAACCATGTCAGATACTTAGTCTTCCTATGTTTAAATTGTTTTCCATGGTTGTCTCATCTGGACTTTACAGTGATGGAAATGACTGTTAATGGCGAGCAACTATGGCCCCTGAGTGGCTGCCCTGCAAGCTGGCACTTCCATGGGGCCCACGGGCAGGGGCTGGCAGGAGCCTGAGTGACTATCCAACCCCGACTATACTCTGTAGCAGCCACTCTTTCACCTGAAGACAAATACCAAAAGGCAAAGAAAGGAACCTGCTTGCTTTTGCTTTCTTTGCTCCATAAAATCTACGTACATATTAGCATTGGCTTTCTATAAATAGTTCAAATTTGCCTTTGACTACCTATTGAAAAGGGGAGAAGTTTCAGATGAACAGACACCTATTCAGTGATTTTTTGCTAGATAAGCAGAGTCTCTACTATTGACAGTGACCATTTTCCATAAGCATTAGAAATGTATTGACTCTAAAAGAAAAATATACAGTAAGTACATGTAAAAACAATCATTGTTGGTATAAAAGTTAAGATCTCTCATATCAGAAATGATTTAATGTTTTACCTATTATAATAAATTTCAGAATATTAGAAGATTTAAAAGTCTTCCTGATGTATATTGGAACACTGCACCAAAAAGAAAATAATTTTGTAGTATTTACTTTTATTTTAAAATCTGTGTGACAAAAGATTACTGGGAGTGGGGCGGGAAATGATGGTCAAGCATTTGTTTACAGATGGAATTCTAACATGGACAATTCATTGAACTTCTAGTGAGACTTATGCTCAGAGTTCAACAGCCTGAGGCTTAGTAAGGCAAAAACAAGCAAAAATGTCATCTGTGAAAAAGTAAATTTGCAATAGGCTAAAGTAGAAATAAACATAATGCAAAACACAGAATACCTCTCCTTATATTCAAGTTTTTAAAATATTCATAATATCTAAGTGTATATAACAGGTAGCAACACATACATATAATCTCGTATTTTAGACTTGGGTATACATGGATTTTTAAAGTAGGCATTTTTATTTATGTAACATCTAAATAAGCATTCATATGTATTAATTATAAAGAATAACTGACAGTATTGTTTAAAACACACTATTTGATCTTTAAGAAAGTAAATAAATTTCATGTATGTCTTCTAAATAAAGCTGCATATTTCGTACAATCTTTTTACTTATTTATATTTTAATGCCCAAGGCAACAAGACACTAGGCACACCAATTATTAACATAAAAAAATCCAATCCAATGTTTAAATTTAAACAAATTTGATTATATTTAGTAATAAAATGGAAAGTAAAATAAAGGAAATGGACGGAGTGTTCATTGCTAATACAGTGAAACCATGCAAATTGATATTGTGCCATAGATATGATCAACAAAAAGATAAAATGCATCCAATGCTTAAAAATGTAATTCATATGTATATACATACACATACACAAACATATACATGTAAAATAAAACCTGCCTGTGCAATATTACAAAAGCCTAGCAACGTGTAGCTCCTAACCAATAACGAATACTCGTTCATCAGTCAAAATTTCTAAAGGGGAAACAGAACAGTAGTTCAATGGCTGTAACAAGAGAAATCATAACCACCTAATAGCAAAGCACATAATGAAGAAGAAACAGGTGCACAGTAGACAGTGAGAAGGCAGACACTCACCTTCGGTGCCATTGGGAGTCATGGAATTACTATTTATATGAGAGTTATCGAGTTTGGGGGATTCACTACTACCACTCAGACGGCTATGCGGGCTGGTTAGATCCTGCATTTCCATAGACCTAAAGACAAGAAGCCTTCCGTTTGACAGATGTACCAAATTCATAACACCACTATTTAATGTGCTAACGACTTGACACCTTCTTCCAAACACATTCGCCCAAAAGTCCCATTGTATCTATTTTCTTAGACTCAAAATAGCTCATCCTGCATTGTGACTGCAGTCCTCCTTTATGACATGTGGTCTATTAAAAGATGGCACTTGCCCTACCTATGCAGCCAAACATTCAGAGGGAATTCTTAAAATCTCTTTTTGCTGTCTTACAAGTCATAGGTCTAATGTGAGATGATGACATTTATTTTAATTTTTAGGGAAGAAATGCAGTTATGGTTTTTTTTTAATATTAAAAAAACCCAAAGACATTATTTTTCTAAAAGAAAATATGTAAAACGGTATAATAGAAATAAATCGCTTGTCTATAGAATCTGTTTCATCTAATAAATTAGCACTAGGTACTCCCTTATAATTTACCACCCAATTGTAATTTAATGGGTCTCCAAACCAAATAAAGCACTTGAAACCTACAGTCTAGTGACAGGGAATGAGACAGTCCTGATGCATGTGTTTACTCTGGCAAACTACTTAATTGTTCCTCTGTTCCCCTTGAAACAAATGCAGCATTAAAACATTATGATGTCGGCTCACTTGTTTGCTTTGTGGATTACATACAGCGTGCCCAATTGAAAAGGGATAAGGCCGACATACAGTGAGTCCCAGGGCCATTAGCAGTTGGAATACCTCAGCTGTCACTTAGGGAAGCTAGAACAAGTCTGCTCCAAGGCTGCAATTCAACATTTTTACCACATTAAAACAAAACAGAACAACAAAAGTGAAGTCCCCCCTGAAAGGTCTTGGACTGAGCAGTTACTTATTCTGTGGAAAAAACACAATAGCCACGACTCATTCACAATTTCAGAACTACTCATATTATATCTAAGGCTATTAATGAAGAGAGGAGAGGATTTATTTAAAGTCATTGAAAACACACCTAGATACTGTTCTGACAGCCAAATTGATGTGTTTTTCTTAAAAAAAAAAAAAAAAAGGAGGGTGAAAAAGAAAAAAAAAGGAAGAAAAAAGTGGCGGAGGGGAGGGTTAATGTTACATATATGAAGCTAATGCTATTTATTCCTCATCCTAACCTGACCAATAAGAGCTATAGTCATTTTAAAGCTATGGTAATTTTAATGTAGAGGTTGCTCTTAAGTGGACTGGATATCAGTTTTAAAACAGGTTAACATGAGCCACTTTATTTCTAAAGTTACTTTTTGCTTCCCCAAGACAAATCAGAAATTCAAACCAGAAATGGTTTAAAATCCACTTTTTCTCTCCTAATGCTCATTACACACAGTTTGCCCAACATCAGAAACTACTACCCTTAACCATTTCCAAACAAGGCTCCTACTCCCTACATACTTAACATTTTTTAACAAGCACACACACAAAAATGGTTAAGTAATTTCCAACGGAGGCTGTTGCTATTAATAGAAATAATTAAGAAATACTAGACAAAAATAGACCCGGGTCACAGAAAGGTAATCTCCAAAAATGTGAAATATCAACAATATCCTTACCTGCAACTTGAGGAAACAGCAACATCGGAACTGGTTTGAGATGTTTGCACCTGTGGTCAGGGGTAAAAAATTAGAAGCTGTTGTTAACTCTGCTTCAGGGTGAGCTCTTAATTACACAGAGCACATGGCTGAGATCCACAATGCTCTCTTTCAACCAAAAGAGAAAAAGGAGGATAGTGCAGCAGTGAAAGGCATATTGTCTTTAAGTTGAGGTCTCAACTGTTGTTTCCTCCTGCAGGTCTATCCTCCTCCTCCCCTTGTTGGGGAGGGGGGAGAAGGCAGCCAAATGACGGGATAGTGATTCATCACTGGCCTATGACAGCTGCAAACGGGATTACCCCTCCCCCAACCAACATGCAAAGCAGCCTTGCCGGGCAGCTTGGAAAAGGTGCTTGGGAAAAAAAAAAATAGCTATTAACAAAATGAGTGTGTTTAACGGCGGTGCTTTCAGCAATAATCCGCCAGCATCCTCGGGAAGATCTTTCATCCTCTGCTATCACCAGCTGAAACCTAGCTCCCGCCCACCCCTTTGACTCCTGACAGTTTCTTCTCCTTATCGGGATGATTTTCTCCTACATTTACTCCTTGCCATTGAACATTCACTCACACAGCTTCTGGGCAACTTTCAGGCAGAGCCAGACGAAAGCCACGCGGCAACGCCAAGTGTTCAGACCCAAAGTCACACAACTGGGCAAGGTGCGCGTTCACCCAGCGCGAGTGCTGATTGAGCTCTGCCCGCTAGAACAGGAAACGGAGCTAGCTTGTTGGTAGATTGTTCATTGTTTTAAAGGAGGAAAGAGAATGGATCAGTGAATCACCAGTACAACGTCCCGGTTAGCCAGCACGTTAGTCTCTCGTTTCTCAATGGGGCTGCATTTGGAGACTCCACTGAGCAACTTCACTAACTAACCTGCAGGCTTCGCTAAGTCACTGCCCATCCAGAGGCAGCCTAACTAGGAGCCAGCAGGTGATAGGCTCAGGTGAGCTAAGTGGCTGGCTTGCAAGCCCAGGCTAACGCCTTGCAGGCAGGCAAGAGTGTTCTGCATGATGTTCAAAATGGCCCAGAAATCCAAATGTTTGATGTGCATTTTCATCCAACCTGAACTGACATCGATTAAGACTTGCAGAACAAAGATGAGCATTGAAGCATCCCAAATAGCATTAAAGTTATCCAACCCAACATCTTCTGTTGAGTTCTGTTATTTTTTAATTATGATTTCTGAAATTAAGAAAGCGTCACCAAAGTCTCAAAAATGTGTCGGTCTAGTGTTAGGTGAAATTTCTAGTATCTGTTTCTATAATACGTGCAAGACAAAGACAATTTTTAAAAGGTGTCTGAGTAGTAAATGAAAATTCATGCTAATATATGCAGATATATCATTTTGTGAGAACAGGTTTCTGCAGTTTTTGGTAAAATTAATGTTCTCACACAACATTAACTGGTTTCCTTTTAAAAACTTCAGCACTATACCTTAAGGATAAATTCTCATTTTTCCTCCCCCCCTCCTTATACACCTGGAATAAATTATAGGTGAGAACTAGCTTAGTTTTAAGAACTCTCTTGGCTTAATTATGTGAAAGAATACTTACAGCATACTTTCTGTGATATGGTAAAATACATTTCCATTTTAACCTTAGCTAGAAAGCAAAATCTTGGAAATGGAATTTTAGTGTCACTGTATACTTTGAAGGTTTGGTTATCTTCATATTTGAGGCTTAATTCTATCATACTTAAATTTAAATGTCAAACTGTTGTTAATTTTTCTAACACTTTTCCTCGTTAAAAAAACACATTCCCACAACACCATATTTCTTTTATGCTGGCTTAACGCGGTCTCTACTGTACTTTCATCCACTACAGTTTTTGGAAGTCCGTACCCATGATCTTCATTTCATTAAGTATACTTCAGATATATTCTTTTGTGTCTCAAGGATTATTTAAACCATGTGTTGTGTGTTACTGTATTTAAAAATGACTCTTTAATCAAAATAACTTTAAAACAACTAATCCTCACTTAGGCTGGTCAGCTGAATCCACATCGTGGTCCAGGAAAAATAAATCTACTCTCAAGAATGCGAATGCAGACAACAATTAGACACAGATGTGGGCAAAATTAGTTACAGTTTACAAAATGCTACACTTCACATGCTTTTAGTTTTTTATGTGTAGTACAAGGTTACAGTGCAGTAAGGAAACACACTCACAAACCCTTATCTAAAAAGAACACCTACTTCTGCCTGGTGTTCATTTGCTCTCATATTTGACAATATCTCTAGAAGTTTCTGTGTTTTAAAACACTAAAACCAAGAAGTGCTTGAAAAATAATTAATCAGGGATATTCTCATGCAAAAAAAAGCAACAAGTATATCATGATTTCCAAAAAAGTGCTTTAAGATATTCGGTAGACACATATTTTCTGACTAACTTCCATAAACTCACTATGTTTCCTGTCTTCTCCTAACCTGGTAGTTTGAATTCAAATACTTCTGTGAGTGCAAAAATATTTCCCATAATGCTATAAATAGCCCTCTTATATTACAATGAAGTCATTTCACTTTAATGCTTTTTAGTACTCCATATAGAACACCCAAAGTTGCAAATACAAAAAGAAAACAGATAACAGAACTTCTTAGAATTTAAATTCAAGAATCCTCAACAAGTAACTTTGACTTCTGATTAGTTAATGAGGTCTTTTAAGTTTGCCTTTTTTCTAATTAAATTTCTAATTCTTCACAGATGTAACTTTTGCTGATGTTCAATTTGTCTCTCTCATTTTGTTAAACCTCACATAGTACTTCGCCAATCCATTGAATAGCCACATTAAATCTGTTAATACCATGCTCTTCAACCCCAGAAATTATTTCCAGAAGGCAAACTTGCTTTGAGAGATCATCAAACAAGACTTAAGGTACACATTTTATCACATTTTCCCTACCACAGAGCTCAGGATGCAGAGCAAAATTCATGACTTTTGCACTGTTTATTATACTTTGCTAAATTACAAATCAAAAGCATCTGACAGAAGATCATGTATGAAGCCAAAAAGTTAATAATGTTCTGTGAAAAGTAAACTGTAAATGGAAAGGGATTCTAAGCCCCAGCAGCACAGAGCAAATAAAATGTAGGCACTTGTCTAAATTATGGGTTTTCCATAGGCTTTTTTTTTTTTTGCTTGCTAGAAGCAATTTTTATAAAATGACTATAATTTAAAACTTTTTTTTTCTTTTCAAACTGAAAAGAAATTTCAAAGTGAAAGTACTGAACTTATCTAAATAAATAGAGCTGGCAGGCAAACTGGTTTTGTCCAACCACAGATCAACCTGAGCACTCCCCAATTCCAAAGACAACGGCAATTTTCTAATCAGAATGCATTTTATAGAAAACAAGGTGCCTTGGCCATAAATCTGCTTTTTATGCAGAATACATTCTTGCTAAAATTTCTTCTCTATCAATATTTTCAACAAACGAAACAAAAACAAAAAATAGCTTACACGTCTAAGATAAAAACCTGAACCTAAAGTTGAAATAAATTTCTAGGGAGTGGTAGATGCTGTTAGAAATGGTAACTGTCTATTTCCTTCTTTAGCAAAGATGCCAAAAAATGAAGGCTTAAATACTGCTGCTGATTATTCTAACACAATGTACCACCTTGTGTGCCTCTTGTTTAAGGAAAATGACAAAAATGGAGTTCTCAGCAAAATAAAAACAAATATTTAAACCTAATTGCTTCTACTTATAGTTTCAAAGGATTGTTTTCAAAATTAGCATGTATTTAAAATATTGCATAAAATACTTTTTTAATCTGATGATACCAAAGAATGTCTGACTTTATTCTCACTACAGATGTTCTTCTTCTTTCCAATAAATTCTTATAAAATAAATGTTTGTAATCAGCTGGAAATCTGCTGTGCAGAAAACCATTTCTCACGTCTGGGAAGTGCACACAGCAGCAGTTGACTTCCATGTGGCTCTCTAGCACTGGACAGTGGCTCAATGAGGAGAGAATTCTCAAAGACTGCAAATCCATGGCTCTCTTACTAAACACCCTGGGCCTTGGCAGAATTCAAGCATCAAGAAAGTTAAATATCAAATATTTGATCAAGTAAAAGCATAACTACTCATGGGTGCGTATCCACAAACCCCAAACAGTGCAGGGTAAGACTCCCGCAAGCATAAAATAAAAACCTACTCTTAAAGACACATTACAAAAACAATTCCAATCCTATAAAACTGTGCTCTGGGCTTAACTGCTGCCTCTTTGTACCCCCTGGCCATTTCAAGAAATGAAACATAAAAAAACACTTGTCTAAATTCAATGACAGGTCTAAATTTATTGAAATCTTTCAAATGCTAGGCTTCAATGTGTTCAAAAACTCCTGGCAAGAAATACAAGCCCAGGAATTATTGTTAGCCATTCATATACTGCTTTTGAATGGCAGGTATTTTAAATAATAATTCTAAGGTTTAAGAATTTTGCTTTTACTTTCTAGGTCCATTCAAGCCATTGGAAGTGCCAATAAGTGAAAAAAAATGTATTAATTGGGCAAATGTTTATTATATCACCCTTTAAAGATAAGCCTGTTTAATACAGTGTTGGGAAGGGGGATTTGTTTATTAAAGTGAAAGGATTTCCTTCCTTAAAAAGTAGTATCAATTTCTTGTTGCTATCTGTCGTCCTTGCAAACACTAAGCCCCTCCTCATTTTTTCATATCAACCTAAAGTGTGCAGGAAAAGTTATCGATGCAGATAAACGTACTGCTTTATTCACTATCATAAAATATTTGAATTTCTGCAATTCCAAAAAAGAGACATGAAGTAATCTCCCTAGAAAAATATGACCCTGTATTAGTTATTTATACAGATCCTAACAAAAGTACTTGTTAACAATTAATTTGTAATTATCTCCTGATGATGCTAATCACTCGGATAATTCGGGGGTTAAGAATCATACTTTAATGATGCAGCCCTGTGGCTAATAAAGTCCTCGGTGCAAAGTGTCATAATTTCCCCCATGCCATCCTGTTTTTCTTTGCAAACAAATCCAAACAATCCTAAAAGCGCCCCTGTTATCTCGGGCTTTGCCCACACGACAGCTGTTGTCAGCCCCTACAATTTTTCAAACAGTCAGCTTGTACTTACAGGGCTTACATCTGCTGCATCCACCAGTTTAATGTGCTCCTTCGAATGTTCTGGTTTAGCAAACCTCCATTCCTGACATAGTCTGCTCCTGCACAGGGACGCGCGCGGGCGGGCTCTTAGGCGCTCTCTGCGGAGCCGCTGCGCCGCGGGGAGCGGAGCGCCGGTGCGGGGCGTGCAGGGCGAGCCCGGCTCGCGGGGAAGGCGCCTGGGCGCTGCTGCCGGCGCGGGCTGCGCAGCGACTGAGCGCGAAGGCTTTCCCCGGGAAGCACACCGCCGCGGCGGCCGGCCGCAGGAAGGCTGCGAGTCGGAAGTGGCACTGGAGAGTTTCTACCTCGCCCCAAACTCGGAGCCATCAGCTCCCACCGCTCCGTGCTGTAACCGCTTTGCGCCCTGCGCTCTCTCCCCACCGAACGGCAGCCGCAGATAGCATCTGAGAGCCCTAGACAAAGAAACAGCAGAGTCTCATCCCTCGGTTTGTTTGCGCAGCCTTGTAGGTCTGCCCATGGAGCCTCGGGGCTTTTTTTTTTTTTTTTTTTGGTTGTTTTTGCAACGCAAACCACAGCTATTCTCTTGTCCTAACCTTATTGGTTTAAATGCAACAATTGAAAGGAGCACTGCTCGGTCTGACTCAACCTTGCTGCTTTGAAAAAAAAATTTATTATGTAAATGAACACGCCCCATGCTATCTGAATAAACAGCTGTGTGCGAATAACTTCTCCGAGACACTGTCAGACACACACATCCTCTGGCTACCCTAGCTACCAATTAAGATCTTCGGGGAGTTAGCTACACGTTATCTTTTACACTTTTCCAGAAACTTTTTTCAGGCTCTGAAACTTAGGGAATCGATACTTTTCAGCATTCTTTTTCTACGGGACCTACCTACTAACAGGTCTAGGGGAAAAAATGAAACAGAAATGGCCATTCCCATGAAGTAGAGAGACAGCAAGCAAACGTGTAGGCTATTAGCAGTTTAACAATGGACGCTTGAATGGTGACTGCAATGATTTTTTTAGTCTTCAATGAACCATTCTCTGGGTGTGATCCAGATAATATTTCATTGTTAAGATTTTTAAAATGATTTTTTTTTCCCAGAAAAGATTGATTTTATCTAGATGACTACAGCCTATTCTTTAAGAAGATTCTAAACTCAGACGCTACCCATGATCATTCAGTAACACTGCCCTGGAGAGCGAAGCTTCAGTTGTCATGCTGGGTGCAGATCAGTGACTTCAAAGATCAATGACCTCCCCATTAGGTTTATTTCAAATTTTTAAAGAAAGCATCGTTTATGTGACTAATAATTTAATTTGCCAGCTACAACATAGCTCAAATACGATTGTTTATTTTGATACTAGTCACTCATCACACCAATCTTGTACTCCAAAATAAGATCTTTATGGATTTTCCTGAAAACAGGTCATTATGGATAATACTATTCTACCCATTTGGTCTTTTTATTAAAAATCAAAGTGCCCCCCCCCCCCTTGAGGCTCTTGCCTTGGTAAGTTCTTCAATGATTTTATAATACATTTCTAGATCATCAACTAATGAAGGGGATACACACAGTCTTACCTTTACTTTGCTAATTGATAAATGACAGCACCATTCCGATGCAAACACGACAAAATGCTTCTTAAGGAAGTGCAACACAGGACCCCCCCCCCGCAAGGATGCCAGTCTAAATTCCTCAGAAATGAATGGACCTAAGAGACAGCTCAAACTGCAAACTCACCTAGGATTTCATCCTGTATAGCACGGGCAAGGAATTATGGGCTATCATCTACCATATTTGGGAAGCCAGGTCAAAAAAACAGTTGATTGCTATTGGATCGGCTCATATATGCAGCAGAAATAGAATTACAGTACCATCTACAGCACTTTCTCAGACCAGAAGTATCAGTTATGCAATATACTAAAGTATAAATGCAGAAAATAAAATAAATCTCTAATGGAAGCTGCTCGTGTTGTCAGGTAAAATGTAAGGTTACATCTATTCAAACTCTGTTATCAAACACTGACAGTTACTGCTTTTGCAGTGCTATTTATTCTGAAGTTCCATGAAATAGAAAATCTGAGGTGTTGGTTGCAGAATTAAACCCTGCTTGAAACTCACATTGTACCCATGTTTCCTGCAGCTTTAAAAATTATTTTATATGCAAAAGGGCAAAATATATTTTTTCTGTTTTGTAAAAGATTATTTTGGCAAATCCTGAATACCACAAACCACATGAAAGCCAAAATGGCAGGAATATCACGTAAGGTATGGCACTTTTCTATACAAATTACCTGCCTACCTTATCGTCAGGTTTATCACAGTATATATTTTTATACTGAGTCAATTATTTTTATTTACATAATCAAAAAAATCATTAAATAAATGATTCATGGCGAAAACTATGAAAAGCATGATGAAGGTAGTGTGGCCGCTAGCTGATATGATACAGCTCATGCTTCATATTTATGCAACGAAAAGTTTAGTCACTTGCTCAGAGTAAAACCTGTGGGCATTTGTACCACCCTTAGATAAGTTTCATTTTCTTAAAATGAAATAAGACGGATTGTTTTTAAATCATATGTTTACCCAAAAATGTTGTCTGGTTACTACTTTTGAAAATCAAATATGCAATAATTACTATCACATAAAACCTAAACCAAAATAAATTTTCCTATTATAAATAACTAAGATGTAAAGATATGACTTACAAGATACAGTTTGTATCAAGTGTATTATTGACTTCCTATTTTACATTTTCACCAACTGTAATTACATAATTTAACCATAAACTCCTAAGGACCCAAGTGCTCCCTAAACACAGTCGCGTCCATTACAGCAGGATTTAGGAAAATGTGTTAACAGCAGAGACGGGAACATTCCTGCTTGATATCTGCAGCAGAAATCGCAACACATTAAAATTTAAAATTTTGCCACATATGTTTTCCCGGATAAAACAAAAATATACATCTACTTTTATTTGGAAAAGAAAGACACTTGAAATGTTCCACTGTAATGAACTGAGTACCCACAAAGAGACAGTGTCTTCCATGTATTTCCAAGCAGGTTTCATCTGCCACAGCCACTGCTGCTTGGAGATAGGCCTGATCATACAGAAGTCTGCAAGCTGATGGAAGTGCTCAGTGCTTTTCAATTCGCAGTGCTTTTCAATTCAATGTTTAAATAAAAGCATGATCGCAAACATAAACAAGTGTCTTTACTTTTTAAAAAAGACAAGGGCAGGTATGGGAACGCATAAGAATAAGGTGAAAGGTACCTTAACAGTTTTCTAAAACTGTGTGAATAAACAGTTGACTCCTCAAATTAAACCTAGCAAATACTGAGAAAACAAAGAGTAAAACACACTCCGTGTCCCTTTCCCTTAGCGTTCTAATAAAAACATTAAACTTTTGGCATAGTTGTGAAAGTATCAGTAAAAGATGTATCTCTCTTCTATTCGTGTTGAACCTTGGAACCATTTTAGAATTAAGGATACATTAGCCAGTACCTGGTCTGGAGCTTTCCTCATCTTTCTGGGTCTGCAAAATCTTAGGAGATGATTGTTTCTCAAGAATGTAGTTATAGCAGGTTGCAAAATACATTTAGCGTATAAATGCTAATGCTTTTTCTTCAAAAGCAAAATCCTAGTCATCATTTTTTCTACATTATTAAAATCAATAATATCTGGAAATATCTGCTACTTTGCCAATCAAACTGTTCAAAGTAGAAAGGCAGAGTATTCCAGAGTACTGCACTTTCAGTCCTGCTCCCAGACACGTTTCTTTCCCTTGTGGTCCATGCCATGGCACTACTGTTCTGTTTGGGAATGGTGTCTCTGGATGAGTGACAGTAAGATCCTGGCTGACATTGGGAGTGGCCACTCCCTCGAGCTGCTAGTCCCCATTGGCACAAGCACTGCATGAGGGTCCTGCTCCCAGGAGCCCCCTGCTGCAGCTCGACCAAGTAAAACATCCTCTATTTATTTTAAGAATGATATTCAATTTGCAAATTGAATGTCTACCAGAATTCTGCTAAATGTTTTCCATTCAAACTCCAACATGAATAGCTTTTAACCGTACATTTAAGGAGGCAATTACTACTAACTGCACCATGGAAAATTATTTTAATAAATATTTCAGTCTTTATACCAACACAATATGAAAATATGACCTATTTCCTGACCCCCTAATAAGCACATTGGTTATTACATATGATTCATAATCATTTATTTATGTAGGGTGAAAACTTGGTATCCTGTGTAGTAATGACTGCCTTTAGGAAATTTTTTTAAAAAATTATTATTATTAATGGAAACTTGGAGCACACCTACAGAAACTCATGATGTAGCAAGGTCAGAGGTAGATTTTTAAGAAGAGGGAATGAGATGACACAGGTATTGTACCTTAGAGTAATGTGAAACAACAGGCTTTTTATATTAAAATCAACTGGTTTTCCAAAATGGCAAACAGAGTGAGTTTTCCTTTCTTCTGTTAAAATTATGTAAATAATTGGTCTTGGAAGCATATGTTTAATCTCAGCACTGAGCTATTTTGCCCTCTCACATATAAAATGGATTTCTGTTGACATGAAGCAACCTAGAAAACCCAGGTTGTTCTTCTTGAACCTTTTTCTTTTCTTTTCTTTCTTTTTTTTTTCCTCTAAGTCATGGGCAAAACCAACCTTGTCAGCACCTCCCATAACATGTAAGAGGATCTGGAAATTTGCTTTGTGTTTTCCAGGTTTCATGACAGCTGAGCTCACAGTTTTGAAATTCTTCAGAAACAATGAATCGCTCCGGGAGGAAGGAAGAGAACTGGCGCTTAGGAAGTGCTCACTGCACACCAGGCACTGGGCTAGGCACTGTAGTTTTGTATAGATCCTGGTCATCCCCCCCCCCACCACCACCACCACCACTATTTGTTCCAGAATCTGCCTCACTTTTTTTTTTTTTTTTTTTTTTTTTTTTTTTATTTTTGACAGGCAGAGTGGACAGTGAGAGAGAGAGAGAGAGAGAGAGAGACAGAGAGAGAAAGGTCTTCCTTTTGCCGTTGGTTCACCCTCCAATGGCCGCCGCGGTAGCGCGCTGCGGCCGGCGCACCGCGCTGTTCCGATGGCAGGAGCCAGGTGCTTCTCCTGGTCTCCCATGGGGTGCAGAGCCCAAACACTTGGGCCATCCTCCACTGCACTCCCTGGCCACAGCAGAGAGCTGGCCTGGAAGAGGGGCAACTCACTTTTTTTGCATCACCAACTTCACCTTTAAACGGTAGATGGAGCACTGGGACATTAACGGTCCCTACTTGTATCATCATTTTGGAGCAAGATGATATCCAATAAATTAATACATTTAGAAAACTGTGTGATATGTATTGAGATTACATATTGAATAGGGAATAGACATAATAACTATAGAATATCTGATTATTCATACTAGAATTATGTATGTTACAAGTTACTTTGCAAGTTCAAATAGAAGTACCATAAGTGGTAAATAGGGGGGAAATGTGGAAGAATCCTTAAACTAGAAAGCATGAAATCAGAAGAAAATAATTTTTTAAATTGTTTATCAGAAAAAATGAATTATCATCCTAAAATAAAGGTTATAAAAATTCACCACCTTCTTCCATCCTAAAGAAGAGAAGTAAGGTCTGAGTTGATGGCAAGCAATTATAAGGACAACTTGACTCGCAGTTATATCACTTTCTTCCATTTTGCCTTTCTTAATTTCAGTTATCCAGTGTGATACGCTTTGATCTTAATTGCTATTACAGCATAAATACTTGATTTGTTCACTGAGGAAATAATTATATTCCAAATGCACTCCAGGTTTCCTGATGCATTTGGAAGGATTGTTTAACTATTCAGAATCAAGAAACTCTATTATTGTTACGAAGGAATTGCCAGGAATGGGAGAAAATCCAAACCCAATAACCTATAGCATTTTTTCTTCCTTCAAGCAGCATTAACATTTTCCCTCTCCAGTCGCCCAAATCAGAAAAAAAAAAGGAAAAAAAAAAAAAAAAGAGTAACCTCTAAAGCTGTTTTAGACAGAAGGTCAGGATTCAAAGGCTCCGTAACTTAATCCACAGTGCACTGCAATCACATTGCTATTGGAAACACAACCAGAAGCTCCATAATTCTAGATGTTTTTATTAAGCAATGTCAATAGGTATACAACCTGGAGGTTTCTCTCTGCTGTCTACTGTTTATCTAGATTCATACTTGAGGCGATCAAGTTGCCTGGGGTCCTTGAGTTTTACTTTGGAATGCTGGGGCATAAGAGGAAAAAAATGGACTCTACATTTTGTTTGTTCAAATACTTAAAGTGAGAGCCTTTTCCGTGGCCAGCATGCAAATAAAATCAAACCATTTTTTAGTCTTTAGATATACAAAATCAAGAAGAATGTGTGTTTTGGATAGTTTCATATTTGAGATATTATACCAATTTTTTAAACTGGTGGTTCATGATCTTTCAAGAACTCTAAGTCTGGAAGAAAATTTCTGCTTCTTTCAGGTATTCTGCTTTTACCCTCATCAATGATCTGGTTTACCTGAATTGCAGAGTAAAATGAAATTAAGGATCTGGAGTTTTCTGAATGAGTATACTTTAAATGTGTGAGATTCTTAAACACATGCCCTGGTTGACAGGTTGGCTTCTTTTCTGAATCAATACAAGGAAAAACAAATAGTTTATCGAGAGGTCAGAGTGCCAGGAGAGGAGCCCTCCACTGCACCATTCTCACTGACAGCCCCTGCTGAAAGACCCGCACGCCCCCATTAGCGTTGGCCCCCTGGGACCACCGTTCACTTTCCTTCCTGTCTTGGCCTGGGAAGACATTGCTTCCTCTCCACCAGCCAGAGAGGGCTGAGGAGGAGAAGATGAGGCACAGGACACAGAGAAAGTAGCAAAAGAAAGAAGCTGGTGGAGACACAAACCAGGAAGCCCCTCAGTGACCCTGGGCCTTTTTAATTTTTTTTCCCCAAAATAATGAGTACCTCTGATTTAGAAATCTAAAAGGAAAATGATGTTTTTAGTTATGTATATTTTACACATTTCAAATTTACAAAAGTTCCTAGTGTGCCCACCTCATTGGTGAGGAATTGTATCTAAAAATTCTGAAAGTGAAAACAAAATGGATGAGGTAACTCATCACAAATAAATTCATACATGATTCATTAAAGAGGAGGAACCATATCTATAAGCACTCTAATTAGAATTTCCCCAAATCATGCCTATTACCAACCTTTGAATGACTTCTACTTGAAAATGGAAAACAATATGGCATATTTCATATTGGTATCTCTCTGGGATAACATGACAATTCTGATCTCTACCTCACGTCTATATTCTTGGAACTGAAGCCTAGCATTGTTCTAGGTTCAAATATTATTATTTTTCTTAAATGGAGAATTCTTAACATTCTTAATGCTTCCACAGCCAAGGGTACTACTTACGAGACGAATACAAACGGATCAGAGATTCAGGTGAGTTGTATTCTGATTTTAGCAAGTGCTTTCTCTGTGTTCTTTGCTATCTCATGAAATTCTCCTAATTTAGGATCTTTAAACTGGCTAATTACAAAATGAATGCAAGATTATACATACCAAAATGGTATGGGAATGAAAATGTTTATTGCTATGGGGAAGTTCAGGTGGACAGTAATATAACAACAGAAAAAGGAATTTCCAGTCAAATTAATCGCATGAGTGTAGATAGAATGAGTGCCCAAAGTGGGCATGGTGAGTTCTCAGGGTTTAGCACATCTTGATACACACAGGAGGTGCTTAATAAATGTTATTTAAATTAATTAAATATGTACACTGGGCTAATTGATGGGATAAGCCCTGGCTTGTGACAGAAAAATGATTTAGTTTAATTTCCTTTGCTTCTATTTCCTCCTTGATTTTTCTTATACATGGTTATATTTTCCCTCACTGGCAATGCTAAATGTGGACTGGCAGTAGCATTATCACCATAGAGGAGTTCATTTCATTCTCATCAAAAACACACTTCAAATAATTTGTGGAACAAAACCAAATCACTGAAATGCTGCTAGGAATTTGTCATCCCCAAAATGGAATAACCAAGCTCCAAGAAAATTTTAAAAACTAGACCAGACATGAAATCATCGTATTCATATTTTATATGTATTTGAATGTTATAGGAAACCAGAATAAAAAGTTAAGGTTCAATTAGAAAAAGCCATTGTACACTGTATTTTAGCTAGATTCATGGTATTCTTACCTAAGTATTGTTATCTCAGCACCATCTCATATTTCCCTTTTTGATTCCTAATCAAAAAATCCAGAAAGAATAATTTAAAATTTGAAAAAGATACACAATAGAATGAAATTTTCATTAAGAAAATCTTACGTCTTGCCTTCAAAAATACTTCATTGTAGATGTGTCCACAATGTTGTTATTTTGAATGTTTGCAGAAATCTGACCAAGTTGGTCTGTCAGCCAGTAATCAGCCACTCAGTAAATATTTGCCATGTATCTAGTATGTGCCAGGTACTGTGGACACTGGATGAAGCAGTAAACAAGGCAGGCAGAATTTCTGCAATTAAGGAAGTTATATTATCATATGTGCATAGAAGAGTGTAAATAAATTACAATATGGCCATTTGAACTTGTATATTTATTTTTTGCTTCCTCTAGAAAACCCACCAGAGCACTGGTAAAGGGATTGTTTTTAAGCATACATTTCCAAGGACAATGAGAACTCTAAGAAATTTTAAGAGTGAAAACAAAAAAACTAGGTAGACCATTAGTAACTGACAGAGCAGATCTAAGAAAGCAGAGTCCCAAGTTCGCAGTTTAAGGAAAGCTCAAAAGCAATTCAACTCTGGAAGTGGAGTAAAGGTCAGTCTCAAGAAAGGAAGACTGGGTACATCAGTGTGAGAAGTTTTAGAACCGTTTCCCACTCCACATAGCCAACAGAACAAGTAGACCAGGAACTGAAGGAGAAACTCTGGAAGGCCCTGAGGAAGGGGGCACCTACTGAAAAGAGGAAGATTAAAAAAACATTCACACACTCAATGCTAGGATAGCCACTCTACTCCCTCCCACCATAACCTTTGCCCCATCAATGTTTCTAGAAGATCTGGATCTTCCAGGCAGGAACATAAAATTGCTTCACTAAGAATTCCAACCTGTCTATAAAAACAAACAAACAAACAAAAACACAAAAAAACAAAAAACTAATATATTTATGCCTAAGAGTCTCCTAAGAAAAGGACTCAACCTAATCAACCCAAAGTAAAATTTTTGCTCTACAGGTCCTTATACATCAATCAATTAAAAAGTATCTCACTCTTAAGTAAGGATTATTAGGAGTCTGAAGGGACTCTGTTCCAAGAAATATAGCAATCAAATGAAAATAAAACACAAGTGTCAACTATAGCAAAGTGGGTTAGTCCTCCACCTGAGGCATGGGCATCCCATATGGGCACTGGTTCGAGTCCCAGCTGCTCCTCTTCCAATCCAGCTCTCTGCTATGGCCTAGAAAAGCAATGGAAGATGGCCCAAGTCCTTGGGTCCCTGCACTCACGTGGGAGACCTGGAAGAAGCTCCTGGCTTCTGGCTTCGGATCTGCACAGCTCCAGCCATTGTGATCAACTGGGGAGTGAACCAGTGGATAGAAGGCCTCTCTCTCTCTCTCCATCTCTCCTTCTCTCTCTGTGTAAATCTTTCAAATAAATAAATAAACCCTTTTTTAAAAAAAGTGTCAGGAAACAGAGCTCAGGCAAAAGAAAATGTCAAGAAAAACTAAACTCCCAAAATATTCCTGAAGAAACAAGAGAAGATACTACAGCCACAAAGCAAAGTGGGGAAATGAGAGTTATGACGTTTAAAAAGCCAATAACCAAAAAGAGCCCTTGGAATAAAAAATGAGATAACAGAATTGTGAAATTAAATAATACTTGGAAATAAAATGGAGGAAGTCTTCCTGAGAAGAGAGGAAGAAGAGATGGAATTTAGGAGGGAAATACAGAAAAAGTAAGAAAATGAGAAGCCATAGTCCTGGCGGACCAACATCCAAATAACTGGAGCTTCAGAAAGAGAAGGGCAATACAAAAAAAAAAATAAAAAATATTTCCTAGGACATGAGTTTTCAGATGGAAAAAACTCAGTGAGTGCTCAACAATACAGCTAAAACAGATTCACACTAATGAATATTGCTGAGAAATTTCACAACACTGGGGAAAAGGGTGGCTTCTGCAAATATTTAACAAGAAAAAGTAGATGACTCACAAAGCATGCTTGTGACCGATTTCTTAACTGGAACACGTTTGTCTAGAAGGTAAGAGAGCAATGGCCTCCAAAGGACAAATAATTCCAGAATTTTATCATTTACCAAACTTCATAATACACAGCAAAAATCAAACATTCTAATTAAATTAAGGACATTTTCCAATCAAAAATTCATTTCCTAAGTATTCTTCTCCAGGAAGTGAGTGGAAAACACATGAAAACTTATGAAATAAATAATTCAAATAGCAGAGAGATAACTATAATCCCTGGCAAAGGGAAATGCATCCTAGGAAGACAGCTATGCACCAGGCATAACAGTTCAGACTGGAAAAGGTCAGAAAGACCCTAGGAAATTTTCACAAAGATGAAGGAATTAACAGAATAACTGATATATCTAACATATGGAAAGTAGCATTAAATATGGGAGAGCATGAAATTGAATTATTAAAAGGAATCAGGAACAAAAGTCAACAACACACCAAAAATATTATATACCATGACCAAGTGGAATTTACTGCTAGGATGTAAGGTTGGTTTAACATTCCAAGTCAATCAATGTGATTCGCCATATTAACTGCATGAAAGATAAAAACCACATGATCATTTCAATAGATGCAGGAAGAGTGTTTGACAAAGTTCAACATCCTTTCAAGATGGGAACTCTTAATAAAATAGGTGTAGAAGAATATTTTCTCAACAAAAAGTCCGTTTATGGGAGGCCACAGCTAACAACAGATTCAGCGGGGAGAAACCGAAAGCTTTTCCTTCAAGAGCTAGCAGACTGTCAGATGCCCACGGTTGTCTCTCCTATTCAACATGGTCCTGAAGTACTAGCAGGAGCAATCAGGCAAGAAAAAGAAATGAAAGGCAACTAAATTGGAAAGAAAGAGGTAAAAGTATGCCTATTAGCAAATGAAATGATCCTACCTATAGGAAATCCTAAAGACTCACACACAAAAAAACTTTTAGAACTAATTAATAAATCCAGCAAATAGCAAGATATAAAAAACAACATACAAAAATTAGCTGGATTTCTTTAGATCTACAATAATCTACCTGATAAAGAAATCCAGAAAACAATCCCATTTATAATATCAAAAAGAATGAATCACTTAGAAAAAAAAATTAACTAAGGAAGATAAAAACCAGTACACTGAAAACTATAAAACACTGATGAAAAGAATTTAAAATGACACAAATAAGTGGAAAGATATTCTATGTTCATGGATTGGGAGAATCGGCATTATTAAAATGTCTTAGTTACCCAAAATGATCTATAGAATCAATATGATCTCTATCAAAATTTCAGTGGCATTTTTCTCAGAAAAAAATGAATTCTAAAATTTTTATGGAACCACAAAAGAACCTGAATAGCCGTGATTGGAAGAAAGAATAATAATCGCACTTCCTGATTTCAAATTATATTACAAAAAAATCATACTTCCTGATTTCAAATTGTATTACAAGCAAAAATAGTTGAAACAGCATGGCCTAGCATTAAAGTAGACACACAGACCAATGGACTAGCATAGAGAGTCTAGACATAAATCCAAGCATATATGGTTAGCTAATTCTCAACAAGGCCACCTAGAAGCTATACTGGAGAAAGGATGGTCTCTTCAATAAATGCTATTTAGAAAACTTGATATCCACATACAAAAGAATGAAGCTGAACCCTTACCTTACAATGTACACAAAAATCACCTAAAAATGGATTAAAGACCTCATTCTAAAACCTCACACCAAAAAACTGCAAGAAAAAAAAAATAGGGGAAAGCTCTTGACATTGGTTCTAGCAATGAATTTTTGGATAGGATATCAAGTGTATAGACAACAAAAGCAAAAATGAAGTGTGACTATTAAAGTAAAAGCTTCTGCATAGCAAAGGAAGCAATCAGCAAAGTGAAAAGACAGACTATGGAGTAGGGGAAAATGTTCACATATCATATAAATGATAAAAGGTTAACATTCAAAATTTATAAGGAACTCATACTACTCAATAGCAAAATATCAAATAATGCAATTTTCAAAATGGGCAAAGTATAAAACATAAAAATGGGCAACATGTATATTAAGAGGTGCTCAGCATTACCAGTCATCAGATTTCAAAGCCACAATGAGATATCACCTCATGCCCTTCAGTGCAGATATTATTAAAAAGCCAAAAGATAACATGTGTTGGTGAGTGAAGGGGGAAAAAAGGAATTCTTCCTTGTATACTGTTGGTGAGAATGTGAAGTTGGAACAGTTATTATGAAAAATAGTATGGAAGTTCTTTTTTTTTTAAAGATTTATTTATTTATTTATGATTTGAAAGGCAAAGTTACAGAGAGGCAGAGGCAGAGGTAGAGGCAGAGAGAGAGAGAGAGAGAGAGAGAGAGAGAAAGCGAGCTTCCATCTGCTGGTTCACTCCCCAAATGGCTTGCAACAGCTGGAGCTGGGCTGATCTGAAGCTGGGAGCTAGGAGCTGGGAGTTCCTTCAAGGTCTTTCATGTGGATTCAAGGGCCCAAACACTTAGGCTATCTTCCACTGCTTTCCCAGGCCATAAGCAGAGAGTTAGATGGGAAGTGGAGCAGCCAGGACTTGAATCACCATTGCAGGAGGCAGCTTTACCCGTTATGCCACAGTGCCAGCCCCCAGTATGGAAGTTCTTAAAAAAAATAAAACTACCACTTGACCCAGCAATTTTTCTACTAGGTATATTGAGATAGCTGCATGCCAATGTTCATACAGTATTATTCACATAGCCAAGATAGGTGAACAATGTAAGTGTTCACTGACCAATGAATGTATATAGAAATTGATAGACATATCTACATATAGTGTAGAAATGTTGCCTCTGCAACAACATGGATGAACCCAGAGAAAATTAGGCTAAGTGAAATAAGATAAACACAGAAAAAGAATGCCTATTCTTACTGATATGCGAAGTATAAAACAAAAAAGAGTTGACTAAATAGAAAACAGAGCATTGAAGAGTAGTTACCAGGGTTGAGGAAAGGAAAGAATTAGAAAGAAGTAGGTAAGGAGGGAAGTTTTGGGAGGGGGAAGCCATTGTAACCCATAAGCTGTACTTTGGAAATTTATATTCATTAAATAAAAGTTTAATAAAAAAAAAAGAAAGAAGTAGGTAAAAGGGTACAGACTTGCAATTATGTAGGATGAATGCGTCTAGAAATCTAATGTTTAGCATAAGGATTACAGTTAATAAAATTGTACTTTATACTGAAAATCTACAAGTGGAGTAGATTTTAGTTGCTCTTACAATAAAAAAACAAACAAACAAAAAAGGGTAAATATTAAAAAAAAGAGTGATAGATAGGTTAATTTGCTTCACTATGGTAATCATTTCATTATGGACAGATGGATGGACAGATGGGTAGATGAACAGATAGACAGACATCAAACCAATACATTGTATATCTTTAAGAATCAGAACAGTGCATGCTGCAATAAGAGCTTACATATAGATGGAGTAATTCAAATGTCAAAACTTGAACTAACAAAAACCAGAAGTTATCTATAAGGGAAGGCAGGCAGGGAAGGCCATGTTTGTGTATGTTGAGTTGAGGTGGGGGGGGAGATGAGGGCAGCCACACCTTCATCTTTCATAGTACCAAGTCAAGGCATTAACACCAGGAACTAAAAAATTAAAAAAAGGTTTTCTCTAGGAAAGGGAAAGGAAGATGAAAGGGAGACAGCAGACTCCCCTCCCCATGATGATTCTACAGGATTATTTGACTTTTAACTTATATACAATTTTAATTAAAATGAAATTAGAAAAATACGTATTTTTTTCTGCTCCTGCGTGTGTGTGTGTGTGTGTGTACGTACTGGTTACTGACAAATAATTAGAAAGAAAATTCGGTAAACATGTTGGACAGTGGTATGGGGGAAGTAGTGGGAGCTATTTTAGTCAGTCAAGAAAGGCCTCTTTGAAGAGTTTTCATTTGGGTTGAGATCTAAATGATGACAAGCTGATATATTTTAAAAGTCGGGGTGGAAGGGGGATGGGATGACCTATACAAAGGAACAGCAAGTTAAAAGGGAACCAATTTGCCAAGTCAGAGAGAAGAAAGCAAGCAATGCAGATGATAGTGACTAAGAAGGAAAGAACAGGACCGTAGCTGGGTGTAGCATGTGGGACGCTGTAATACCACGTAAAGGACAGGGATTTTATTTTAGGAGGAATGGGATGTTATTAGAGGTAGTCTTGTTTGCTAGCTTTTCTTTTGCTTTTGAGAAGAAAAGTGACAAAAGCATTTGGCCTAGCAGTTAAGATGGCAGTATCCTGTACCAGAGTACCTGGGTTTAAAGGCCAGCCCCACATACTCTACTCTCTAGCTTCCTTTAATGCACACCCTGGGAGCCAGCAGGTGAGGGCTCATGTGACTGGGTTCCAGCCACCCACATGGAAGACTCGGATTGAGTTTATTGCTTCTGGCTTTGGCTTGGCCTAGCCCTGACCATTGCCAGCATTTGAGGAGGGGATCTCTCTCTCTCTCTCTCTCTTTCTCCCCCTCTCTCCACCCTTCTTATTCTTTTCCTCACTCTTTCTGTGTGTTTCTGCCTCTCAAATAAATAAGTAAATAAATTTTAAATGCCCTGATTTATGTGTAACAAAGGCTGGTATGGTGGCTGTGTGGAGAGCAGACTCTGTGTGAGCAAGATTTGAGGCAGGAAGACCAGCAGGAGCAGGCTGCATAGTCTAGGTGGGAAGTGGCAATGACTTAGACCACCTGTGTATCTGAGGGACTGGCTATATGTGTTCAGAGTTGACTTACAGAATGGAATTAAGGCCAACAGGAGATTTCGATTGGATGTGGGTTTGAAGCACAGAAATTAAGGACATCTTGAGTCTTCTCATATCAACAATAAATGCCACTAATTTGACTTTCATCTCCACTCGTTTCTTCTTTTTGCTTTCTTGCTCATACAGTAACATGACATACACACAAAGAGCCCAAACCATCAGCATCTCAATAATTGAAAGTGAACTGAAAGTCATTTCTGACTCTCTCCACAGAAGATCCAACTCAGCCCTCCACCAACCACACTGCATCCTCACCAGCCTCTTTGTCACACACTCACACCTATTGCTGTGTGTGTGTTTATGTTCCTCCATGCTTACCAACTTGACAGAAATGTCTTTTCCTCTCCATTCTACTCAATCAGCATCTTACCCACCACAGGTCTCTGTCTGATTAAGGCAGACCGTGACTTTGGTGGCCCCCAAAAAACCATGCCACCCCAAATTCTGAGCCTGGCAAGTGAGATATTAACAAGGATGATGCAAGGAGACTTGAGTGTTGCACACTGGGGCTAATCCCCTGTGAATGTTGCCTCCAGATTCAGCCACTGTGAAAGAAGTTGAAGCTGTGTGTTGGAAGAGACACCCCCGCCTAACAGCCATCCTACAAGGGTCCCCAGCATGAGGATGAAGTCTGGACATTCCAGCCCCAGCCACCATTGGCCAGAAATTAAGAGAGACCCCAAGTGGCACTAGTGGAAGGGCTACCCATCTGAGCTCTGCCAAGCCACAGAATGATGAGCAAACAAAACAGTGAGGTGGTCTGTAATGCCGTAGCAAACAATGAAAATATGTATAGACTCTACGTGGAAGCTGTTCTTGCAAATGTTACCAACTGCATGCCGACGATCAAAACCTATGGGTATTTTTCTGTCTTTGTCTTAATTGTCATACTTGTAGCATTTTCTGACCTTGGTGAAATATATATATAAAACTTTATATTAACCACTGTGAAGTCTACAGTTCAATAGCATTAAGTACATTCATATTGTGCAACCATCACTACCATCCACAACATTTTCATTTCTCAAACTGAAACTCTGAATTCATCAAACACTAATTTTCCACATTTTCCCACCCTCCACCCTTACCCCTAACCCCTGGCAACCACCATTCTATTGTCACTGTGAATTTGATTCTTTTAGGGACCTCATACAAGTGGAATCACAATATTTGTCTTTTAGTGTCATAATTATAGCATCAAAAATTATGTACATTCTTTCCTAGAAATGTTATTCCATGAGGCCTTATTTCAAAACTCCCTTAGGTACCTCTTGCCCCATTTTTCTGGTTCCTCTGTTTCAGCCTTTTTTGAGGGACTCCACTTCCACTTAAATGACACCTTCTCACAGGCATTTTCTCCAATGTGGCTTCATTTGCACATAAGCCTCAATAACTTCACGTATACAATTGATTACCAAATCACTATCTCTAACATAACAGAGCTAATTAAAAAAAAAAATTAGAGCCAGATATTTGGCAAAGTAGCTAAGATGCTGCTGGGGGGTGACCACATTCCATATCAGAGTGACTGGGTTCAAGTCCTGGCTCCTCTTCCAAATCTAGCTTCCTGCTAATGCAGACCCTGGGAAGTAGTTCAAGTAGCCTGGTCCCTGCCACCCACATGGGAGACCTGAATTGAGTTCCTGGTTCTCAGCTTCAGTCTGGCCCAGCCCTTGCTGCTGGAGGTATCTAGGGCCGGAAAAGACAGGCAGGAGATCTCTGTCTATCATTGTATCTCTCGCTTTTCAAATAAATTTCTAATTTTGTTTTAATTTGGAAATACTCCCTGATGTATTCTCCTTTCTCAGCAACTATGGGCTTCCCAGCCTCCCATTACAGCTGTTATACCCTTAAGATTAGGTTTTGAGGCTAGGGTAGAGAAGACAAAGGGAGTGATATAAAGGAAACAACTTAAGACTAGAAGGAAAGGAGAAAAGCCCTCTTGTTCTGGGCACTAATTGCTGGAAACTGAAATCTGTACAAATGCTTAAGGCTGGGCAGGCTTACAAAGAGGTGACCATATGATGGGAGCTCATGCCTAAGTCATGAGCTCAAGTTTGAATCTTTTTAGAAAGTGGAATCAGGTCCCATGTGCCAACCAAAATCAAATAGTAAGTAACCAAGTACCAACAATTTGCCTAGTATGAAGTAATATTCTCTTGGGATCTAGTAAGATTATGCAGACTATGCAAAAATAAGTTTTTAAAAATGAAGAAGTACATGTGGATTATATTTCATATTGCATCCTGAAATGAGAGACCTTATAATCAGAATTTGAACTAGCTAAGTAAATTTGGTCAATTAAATGGAATTAACATTTAAAGAGCATTCGATTGGTTAAATTTATGGGTTAATTATACTACTTAAATAAGTAAACAATTATACATAAAAAAGTACTGTAACTGACTTTTAAGCTTTGGGATTAACAACTATCTATCAAAATCCAATGAATTCAGGAATTTCTTTCTATACATAAAAATCTTCCACAGGCGTGAAAAACTCATTCCCATATGCTAGAGAGAACACAGCCAAGAATTTCTGGGTTCCCAGTGGGAGAGGAAGGTACTGGAAAACCTGATGAGGTAAGTGGAGGTCTCCTATGAGAATGAGGGGGACATAAATGGGTCACTTGACCCTGAAGGCTATGGTAGGGACGAAAGACTTGAAGGGTTGGGACAAGCATGATGCTGGACTGGACAATAGAGAAGCAGCCATACTTGTGCCTGCTCCCTTACAGGGTTCACAGTGTTCAACTAGAATGAGAGTATCTTCATGGGGGCCAAACAGGACACCAGCACTGCACAAGTCCTGGAGACCCAACAGTTGGCCTCCTCCATAACCAAGATACTGCATGAATGAGCCTCTGACGACGTAGATCAGCCCAGGAAGAAAGATGAGCAAAGATGGGCTACAGAGTCCAGAACAGTGAAAACTGAAGTCCTGAAAGGATCACCCACGTCCCCAAAGAGATTAGGGTCCCTTAAAATAGGCAGCTAACAGGGTTTCTGTGGCTGTTAGTTTCTGTTTTGCTGTTGCATGCTTGGAAGCAAGAGGGTTATGGATCACAAAATGAGCTTTGATTTCATATCTGAATTGTGGATGAACTGTGAGGGCAATGCTTTGAGACACAGCTTCTTCTGAGCCCCCAAACCAATCTAGCCACAGCCCTGCACTCACACTGCCAGACTTGCTTTATAAAATATCAATCTCATCTTGGCTCTCCCTTTAAGGTCCTTGATGCAATTTGGTGGGGTAGACCTGGCTGATGCAGCATGAACCACCCTCACCAGCCTGTATTACCACCCCTGGGGGCATATCCATGCTCAACCTTTCTGTAGGGCTAGTGGTTCCACAGCTTATGACTTTGTGCCTTCCCTGTGCCCGGAAGTATCCAGGACCCATAGTCTTTCAGAGTTCAGCTCAGCATAGCTCCAGTCATCTCCTTCTCTTGCCCTCCTAGGTGCCGTCACCCAGCTGTCTCAGACCCTTCACATGTAATCTCTATCAAAGTAAACTCACTTGGCCTTAAACCTGCTTCTTTATTCCACTTGGAGGTGTAACAAGTAACCAAAGCTGGGTTGCCTTGCCTCTTCCTTCTCCACATTCAAATCCAAAGCCAAGTGCAGCTGTTGCCAGCCCTACTTCTCCTGTGCTCAGTCTTTGCATGTCTTGCCCCAGTTCATTGCCCATCTCACCTGCCTACCAGCTGACTGCACTGCCTCTTGTATTGTCCACACATGCTGCAACCAGCTTAGACTTCCTACTGGGTCTGATCATTTGACTGCATGGCTTGCAATCCCTTTATAGTCAACAACACCTCAATGTCAAAGATTAAAATACGAATGCATAAAACAGCTTGCCAGGCTCTCCATAGACTAGATCCTGTCCACCATGTCAGTCTCCACTCAGGGTCACCTGCTTGTGGTGACCCTAGATAGCCTACAGCTCACATGGATGCAAAGACTTCTCAAGACAACTTGGTGCTGTTCCTGACACTTGAAACTTCCTTGAAACCTTCAACTTAACACCCACCTAAAAGACAGCAATTTAGGGCCATGGTATGCATTGAATAGAACAAATAGAGAAAAGAGACCTCCTCTGCCTTTACATTAACCTCCCCTCCTCTGGGTCTTCACTGTAGCAATATAAGAAGAAACTTTCCACAATCACTTTTGCTATTTTACATGAATCTAAAATTAAGATATGTGAGAACATTGGGAAACTGGCAGAAAAAGGAAGGAAGAGAATAAAACCAGGTTGAGGCCCAGGACAGGCACAAAAAAATCAAACAACTGGATCAGCAAGGTTTGTGGTTTTTTTTTTTTAAACAGCAAATTGAGATTTCATTTTTTTATCAGAGCTAGGAAAAAGTCTTTTATCAATTTATCCTTACAGAATTATCTCTACAGGTAGGCTTTACACCTGTGACTCCCAATGACACAGACACATAGAATTGTGTCTAAAACTGTTTGTCTAAGGTAGACACTGGGCACGGTGGTTAAGACACCAGCAATTCAGACTGAAGTTTCCAGGCTTGATTTTCAGCTCTGGTTCCTGTTCCCTGCTTCCTGCTAATGCACACCCTGAAAGGCAAAAGGTAATGGCTCAAGTAATTGGGTTCCTGTCACCCATGTAGGAGACCTGGATTAAGTTCCCAGCTCCCGGCTTCAGCCAGGCCCAGCAGAGGCCATTGTTGACATCTGTGGAGTAAACCAGCAGATGGGAGCATCCTCTCTCTCTTGTCTCTCCATTTCTCCATCTCTCAAATAAAAGAACAAAAATATAAAAACCATGTATCTAAAGTGGCTTTGAAAATTTCCCTTTCCAGTTTTCTTAGACGAATGTAAAGTTTTCACAATGCTCTCCCCTGCCCCCATTCAAACACATATGCTCTGTTCCCCATCACACAGGCTCTGCTGTGCATAGACCATTTATAATTATCTCCTTCACTGTGTCATTTGGGGATTTATTGCTATTCTAGTTAACAGGTTGATTCTAGGCTCTTATAAATACAGAAGAGCACTTTGTATACACAACACGGGCATGGATCCAGGGGAGTGCCTCTGGAAGCCTGGGGCACTTTAAAATTTGTTTTACATCAAGCTAATCATATTATGAATCTGCATTTTCATTATACATCACAACCATCCTTATTTTCACTAATGACATACAAGATGAGAAGAAACAGAATGCGTATGTTAAGGCTACCATTTGATTTTCCATTTGTTAGAGTAAAACTAGACATTTTAGTAGAACAGCAGATGAATTACATAATATTTATATGAGGATCTTATAATAAAAAATGAAGAAATCAAAACCAGATGAAAGTAGATAAAAGTTTCATTTTCATAATTAAAATTATTTTATACTGTTGTAGTAATTATCAAGTGATAACAAATTATTATGTAGAATATTGGATTACTTTCCATTACAAGTTACTAAAATATTCACCAGCTCGGCACATAAAAAATATCTCAATGGGGTGGGCATTTGGCCTAGCAGTTAAGATACTGGTTAAAATACTGCCATCCTGTATTCAATGCACAGCTCCAGCTCAAGTAAGTGGATTTCTATCACCCATACGAAAACCTGCACGAGTTAATGTCTCTGGCTTCAGCTCCAGGCCAGGGCTAGCCATTGAGGGCATTTGAAAAGTAAAACCAATGGATGGGACCTCTCTCTCGCTCTGTGTGTGTGTGTGAGTGTGTGTCAAATAAACAAATAAAAATTCAAAAACTGTAGGTCAAGATTGCTTACCTTCACAGGTAAGCCAATTTTTGTTCTACCAGCTAAAGATATGCCAGAGGTAAAGTACCCACATGGTAAGAACACTGAAATTCATTTCTGATCACTTCCAGTATATTTTAGCACAGAATTCCTTTTACACTATAAGGATTTCTTCTTAATTCCTTAAAGCCTCAATGTTTCTCCTTACACAGTGGCATTAATGGGAAGCAGTTAACTGATGCTACATTTTAAAGGGCACAATATTTTCTCATTGACAAGTAAAAGATGTATACGTTTATCCCTTAAATTACTGCACAAAACATAGCAGAGTCAGATCTTGTATCTCTAGAGTAACCTCAGTGGCAGGGGGTCTGTGAGTGGGCAGTTGACACTCTCTAAACCCAACAAACCCTGCTCCAGTCTCCATGTTAAAGCCACAGCACAGAGTACACGGACAGCTCATAATCATGCCAATCTTGGGCTCAAGATGATTCTATAATATGAATAGAGGACGGATTATGATTCTTAATATTAGAATACAAAATTGGCCTTGGTCCATATTTTGGAAGAATGAGATAACTAAATGGATGTGCATGTCAGACAGACACGAATAGGAAATCATGTTTTAAAAAGTTTAAATTGGGGCTGCCATTGTGGCACAGTGTAATTTTTTTAGGATTTGTTTATTTGAAATGCAGAGTTAGAGAGAGAGAGAGAGGCAGAGAGAGAGAGGAGCAAAGATGAGAGATACCTTCCATCGGTTGGTTCACTCCCCAAATGGCTGCAACCACTGGGGCAGGGCTAGGCCAAAGCCAGGAGCCAGGAGTTTCTTCCAGGTCTCCCATATGGGTGCACTTGGGCCATCATCCACTGCTTTTCCAGGCATATTAGCAGGGAGCTGGATCCGGCATCACAGGCAGCGGCTTAACCTGTTATGTCGCAATGCCAGCCCTGCCACAGTGGTTTAAATTGCCACTTGCAATGCCTGCATCCTATATTGGAGTGTCAGTTGGAGACACAGCTCCCTGCTAATGAGCCTGGGAAAGCAGCCAGTGATGGCCCAAGTGAAGAGGACACTGCCACCCACAGGGGACCTCAGGATGGAGTCCCAAACTCCTTGCTTTAGCCTGGTCCAACCTTGGCTTGTTGCAGCCATTTGGGTAATGAAAAAGCAGATGAAAGATTTTTTATAAAAGGATTTTTTTTTTCATTTTATTTGAAAGGCAAAGCAGAGGGAGGAGAGAAAAAGAGGTGGAGAGAGATTTTCCATCTGCTAGTTCTCTCCTCAAATGCCCACAGTAGCCATAGCTGGGCCAGGCTGAAGTCAGAAGCCTAGAACTCAAACTAAGTATTGTACATAGGTGGCAGGGAACCAAGTACTTGAGTCATCATTTGCTGGTTCCCAGCGTACTCATTTGCAGCAAGCTGGATCAGAATTGGAGTAGTCAGGACTCCAACGCAGGCACTCTAAATGGGGTGCTGGCATCCCACGGGGTGACTGAACTGCTGGGCCATCTACTCGTCCCTAAAATAGTTTGTTTTTTTTTTTTTTTAAAGAGGAGACAACTTAAATTTCCATTACAGAAGAGTCGATTTTAAAATTGTGTTGCATGCGCCATTTGGCTGCAAAACGAATGAATGGCAATTACATACATGAGTAGATCTAAATGTAAACAGACAGTCCCAGACAGGATGGTTTGACTTAACGATTTTTCAGCTAGATGATGGTATGAAAGAAACTGTACTTTGAATTTTGAGTGTTGGCCTTTTCCTGGGCTCGCACTCTGTGTTCAATCCTCTCTCCAGATGCTGGGTAGTACAGTGAGTCCAGCTCCCAAGGAGCCCCACGATCATGACGGGACACCAACAATCCTCAACAGTAATGTGCTGCTAAGCTCTGATGTTCAGTAGGTTAGCTATATTCAGTGCATTTTCTGCTTAGGAGATTTTCGACTTCTGATGGGTTTACTGAAACGTAACCCCCTTATCATAGAAGGAGTATCTATAGATAGTGGAAGGAAGCAAGCAAGTTCAAATATGATACAAATAATAGGACACTTTTCCTTAAGCTTTAAAACACCCAATGATATGCATTGTTTAAAGAGACATATTGGAAGTGAAAGCATAAAGACATCAATAGTAATGATGAATACCAAATACATACCAGCAGTCAGCTCTGCGGTGGAAGGGAGGAGCAATGTGGTTCAATTGCTCCTATACGGTCTTATTTCTTCAAACAGAAGGGAAAAAAACACAGTACAAAAATTCTGCATTTGGGGTTGGTAATGTGGTGTAGCAGGTAAAGCCGCCGTCTGCAGTGCCAGAATCCCATATGGGTGCCAGTTCAAGTCCCAGCTTTTCCACTTCTGGTCCAACTCTCTGCTATGGCCTGGGAAAGCAGTGGAGGATGGCCCAAGTCCTTGGTCCCCTGCACCCGTGTGGGAGACCCAGAGGAAGCTCCTGGCTCCTGGCTTTGAATTGGCACAGTTCCAACCATTGTGGCCAACTGAGGAGTGAAGCAGCGGATGGAAGATCTCTCTCTCTCTCTCTCTCTCTCTCTCACTCTCCTCCTCTCTCTGTGTATCTCTGACTTTCAAATAAATAAATAAACATTTTTAAAAATGCTGCATTTCAGACCCATAGAATGGCAGATGTCCTAAATAGCACTCTGGCCTCAGAATCAGCCCTTAAGGCATTTGGATCTGGCTGAAGAGCCCATGAGAGTATTGTAGGCTTGGAAAGCCAAGACACTCTGGAAAAAAAAAAAAAAAGAAGAAGACCTAAATGAAAGATCTCTACAAGTGAGATCCCAGTGGAAAGAATGGGGCCATCAAAGAAGGAGGTACCTTTCTCTGAAGGGAGGAGAGAACTTCCACTTTGACTATGACCCTATCAGAATAAAATCGAAGTCAGCGAACCCTAAAGGCTTCCATAGCCTTGGCAACTCATGACTAGAGCCTAGGGAGATTACTGACGCCATAAACAAGAGTGTCAAATTGTTAAATCAACAACAGGAGTCACTGTGTACTTGCGTCTCATGTGGGATCTGTCCTTAATGTGTTGTCCAATGTGAAGTAATGCTATAACTAGTACTGAAACAGTATTTTTACACTTTGTGTTTACGTGTGGGTGCAAACTGATGAAATCTTTACTGAGAATATACTGAATCGATCTTCTGTATATAAAGATAATTGAAAATGAAAAAAAAAACTTGGTTTTAAATTGGAAATTGCATAGAAAATTAATTTTTTAAAAATATCATGTAGGATCTCTGTCCTTAATGCACTGTACATTGTGATTTAATGCTACAACTAGTACTCCAACAGTATTTTTCACTTTGTGTTACTATGTGGAGGCAAACTGTTGAAATCTTTACTTAATATATACTAAACTGAATTGAAAATGAATCTTGATGTGAATGGAAGGGGAGAGGGAGCGGGAAAGGGGAGGGTTGAAGGTGGGAGGGAAGTTTTGTGGGGGGAAGCCATTGTAATCCATAAGCTGTACTTTGGAAATTTATATTCATTAAATAAATTTTAAAAAATAAAAAAAATTAAAAAACCAACTTTTGGGGAGGGCCTTTGGCACAGCAACTAAGACATCATTTGGGATAACTGCAACCCATATTGGAATGCTTGGGTTTGAATCCTGGCTCCACTCCAGATTCAGTTTCACGTTGTGTACCCTGAAAGGCAACAGGAAAAGGCTTAAGTCCTTGTATTTCTGCCACACACATGGTAGAGCCAGATTGAGTTCCTGGCTATGGCCTGGCCCTGTACAGCCATTGTGAGGATTTAAAAAGTGAACTAACATGTGGGAGATCCCCCCTTCCCTTTTTAATAAATAAAATAAATTTAGGATACAATAAAAAAAAATGCTGCATTTCACAGCCAACAATCAAGGTGCGTGCACACAGCATTAATTAAATTATTATTTCTAATTTTCTAGCTGCATAAACTATTTCAAATTTTAAAGAATAAGCTGACTCGCTAATAAGTATTACTGGAACATTTATTAATATCATTATATTACTTTTTACAAAGTCAACACATCAGAGAGAGAGCAGCTACAATTTTAAGTGAATTTTCATATTGATAATCTCCTCTAGAGCTTTCAGGGTACATTCAATTTCCTAACCTCACTAAGAGACAAGTTTAGGCTTCTGATGATAAAATCTGCTAAGAGAATGGCTTGCTCTCACGTGGCTTCCACGATCAGGCCTTCGTATACTTTAAGTTGGGGAGTCTGTTTGCCAGGGGAACACTGTTAGGAAGGCGTAAACAGCCGGTCTCCCCTCGTGTGTGTCTTCTTTCCTAGGCTCTCCAAGCTCCACAGTGATTTTCCTCAGTTTCCACTGTTCACTCATCTGCGGCTTCTCATTCTGCAAATCCCACCCCGGGGGGATCCTTGCCTTCAGTTGCTTTCTCTAACCAACCACAACCAGGCTGGGGGCCTGGCCCAGGATTTCTGTAGTCACAGTGGCCTGAGCTGTTCTGGAGGATTTTCCATTTCCTCCGCTAAACAATGAGCTTTCCGAAAGCAGCAACTGTGTTCTGTTTTCACCTTCTCAGGGTGTCAGAACAGGAATATTTGCTTGATAAGTTATTTATCCAATGAATAAATGAATGAAGCCCTTAGAACACCAGCACGAATCTTTTCTCACTAATGTTACTCTTTAGACAATATTCAGAAAGGTGAAAGGGAAAGTCAGCATGGAGTCTTTTTCTTAGGAAAATGCCCATGCTTCCAGGAGGGAGAAACACATTTACTCTTGAATCCAAGCTCTGAGCATTAACGGCTATAGAAGGCAGTGCTGTGTCTGATACTTAATAGTTATTGGAATGAGGTGGCCACGGAGGCAGTAATTTTTAAACAGGTGCTGCATACTATTATATCAAATATGACAAGTAGACCCCAGATATTAAAATATATTCCTAAAGAGTTTTGTAAGTTACTCTTAGCAATGGAAGAATCAAGTTAGTGGATTTCTAAATATAATGCTGGCACTTACTTTCTAAAAAATGAAAGGAAATGAAGAACTATTAAATAAGATGAGTGACTAGAAAAATATACAGGAGCAGTCAGGCGAGGGCAAGAGATGAAGTGGATGAGCCCAGGTCTCAGCAGGACGGGGTACCCTCTGACCCTGAAAGAAAATAAGTGTTGGCATAGTCATTATGGAAAACAGGAATCAGGAGAAGTGTAGGGACAAAGAAAGAAAAGAGTTAAAAAATAAGTAGAAAATGACCTAGTGCATTTTACCTCTATGTATTAAATAGCAACTCTGGAGCCTATATAATGTTTTATTTGTAAAGCACTTTCCCACATGTAATCTCATTGAAGGCTCACAATGACCCTAAAATTAGGGAGAGTAGATAATATACCCATTCTGCAGATGAAGAAACTGAGGCTCAGAAAGACTAAGGGAAAGAGATATGGTATCTTTTTAACTTTTTAACATTTATTTCCACCTCTTTCAGAATTTGGCACTCGGTTAATTTTTCGCCACTTTAAAAAATGCTTTCAAGTTAACCTAGCTGCACTGGGATTTAGAACATTTTGAAACTCTGCTATAATTGAACACTATCTAGTGGGTAATACTCAGCTGTGCATTTTACTTCTGATTGCATACATATTTATAGGGAAACAGCTGGGAGGAATGTTCCAAGCACTGAGCAGTGTGATTCTTATTAACACGAATAGAGATCTGGCGGATAAATTCCCATGTAATACATTGAAAATCCGGGCCGGCGCCGCGGCTCACTAGGCTAATCCTCCACCTTGCGGCGCCGGCACACCGGGTTCTAGTCCCGGTTGGGGCACCGATCCTGTCCCGGTTGCCCCTCTTCCAGGCCAGCTCTCTGCTATAGCCCGGGAGTGCAGTGGAGGATGGCCCAAGTGCTTGGGTCCTGCACCCCATGGGAGACCAGGATAAGCCCCTGGCTCCTGCCATCGCATCAGCGCAGTGCGCCAACCGCGGCGGCCGTTGGAGGGTGAACCAATGGCAAAAGGAAGACCTTTCTCTCTGTCTCTCTCTCTCTCACTGTCCACTCTGCCTGTCAAAAAAAGGAAAAAAAAAGAAAATCTATCCCTGACTATGCATCATTTGAGTAGCTGTAAAGTATACTCCCAATTAGGTTAAATTACGCAGTCATACTTCTCTTATTCCTTTAATTTTGTCCTCTCTGAATCTCTGAATATCAAAATGTCTGGCCCATGGGCCCTTGAAATCATTTGGTTTGGCCCCACCAAGGCAAATGCAGGTGGGACTCAAAATTCAATACATGTATAGCAGGCTAATTGCTAAGTTCATAATTTCATATGGCTCGTGAATGGCATTACAAATATCTAAATGGCCCTTGGCAGAAAAAGTTTTCCATCCTTGCTAGCAGGTTCCATGCATCTCAGATCAGCACTGTCTCCAAGAACAAGGTCAACAGTTACAATGCAGTTGCAAATTGCTAAGTCTTCAGGAGCTAGGATATGAGGGAAAGATTGGGTGTGCAAGTGGCAGGCGGCACAAGGCACTCACGAGTGGATCATTCAAGTTCTCCTACTCATATGTGGGTCACGTGCTGCTCAAAACACTGTTGTCATGCAGAGCTGTGGATTCACTGCTGCCTCTCGTCTATTGGGATTTTTTAAAAAAATCTAAAGAATATTTTAAATTTTTTTAAAATTTTATTTAAGTTTTTAAAAATGTTTATTTAAATTATACAAGTTTCACATATTTCATATATACAGATTTAGGAACAATGTGATATTTCCCACTCTAGGTCTACTGGGATTTCAAGAGAAGCCAGAGATCCACATTTATTATAAGAAAGTTTTAATCTTTAAATGTCAGAATTACAAATCATTTCTTAAACATGGAATGAACCAACACATCATAAAACAAATAGCAACTGAGGGCCATTTACAGCCTCTGATCCAGTTCCTTATTCTAATAGAACTGTTGATGCCGAGTTGTGAGTTTCATATCATTAATTCAGATTACTTCATGGACTGGTATTCCTTCAATGGTTACAGTCCAATTTGTGGACACATTTAGGGAAAAACAAGATGACAGAATATGACTAGAATGGAAGAGAACTATAGAATGAATACAGAGGAAGAAACTGCTTGCTCATGCCAGCCTGTGTAGCTGCCGATGAGAAGTCAAAGTTAAGGATTTTAAAAACAGGTTACTTTCTTCTATTTCATGACAATTATATATAAGGGTACAAACAATAACTGGAAACAAAATTTTTATTCTGAATGAAACTACTTAGTATCATCTTACTAATAGTTTTATGAAATGCCTGCCAACATTAACATGAAATGTATTGAGTAGATATGGGGGATTAGCTCGATTCACATCAATACACATTTCTAGTTCCTCATGTGGTTCAGTTGTGCCACCTGTTGAGAATATAGGTCAATGAGACATTTCCCCTATCCTCATAGAGCTTATGACCTAACAGGAAGTGATAAATATGATGTGATAGACTTATTTTGAGGCTGCTAAAGAAGTAGAGGAAAATCAGAGCATCTTTTTTTTTTAAAAAAAAATAATTGTTTATTTATTTGAAAGTCAGAGTTACACAGAGAGAGAACAGGCAGAGAGAGAGAGAGAGAGAGAGAGAGAGAGAGAGAGGTCTTCCATCCAACGGTTCACTCCCCAGATGGCCACAATGGCTGGAACTGCCAACTCGAAGCCAGGAGCCAGGAGCTTCTTCTAGGTCTCCCATATGGGTGCAGTGTTCCAAGGACTTGGGCCATCCTCTACTACCTTCCAAGGCCATAGCAGAGAGCTGGATCAGAAGTGGAGCAGCCAGGTCTCGAACCGGTGCCCATATGGGATGCCAGCGCTTTAGGCCAGGGAGTTAACCTACTGTGCCACAGCGCCAGCCCCCAGAGCAACTATTTAGCCTGGAGATTAAGATGCCCAGTCCCACATTGGAGTGCCAAGGTTTGATTCCTGGCTCTGACTCTAGACTCCAGCTTCCTGCCAATGTACCCTCTGGGGGGCTAGGGTGATGGCTCAAGTAATTAGATGCCTGCCACCCAAGTAGGCAACTGGGTTGTGTTCCTGACTCTTGGCTTCAGCTTTAGCCTTGCCTCTGCTGTTCTGGGTATTTGGAGAGTGAATGAGTGGATGGGGGAACACTCTCCTTCTCAAGCAATTAAATAAATAAATAAAACAAGCATTCTTTAAGAGGAAGTGGAGGAAGACATCTGGGACCCATAGAGGAGGGAGGTTGTGATGATCATTGATAGTTTAATGTGGGGAATGATGCAACTGAATATTAAAGAATGAATGAAAGTCATCCAGGTAAACTGGGAATGACAAATACTATAGCATTTGCAAAGGATAGAAGATGAAAACAACATGGGGTCTTTACCAATTATAAGCAGAGAGCCACTGACAACATTTAGAAAAGGAGCAATGTTGCCATCTTCACACATATCCAGACACACATACGGCATTGCCATCTAGTTTAGACAGCGCATCCCAGCACTCTGTGTAAAGCACAGATTTAAGAGAGACAAAGAACAGACAGAAACATCAGAGACTACAGCAGTGGTCCAGGTGAGAGATAAGGACCTGGACCAAGGAAAAGACAAAGGAACTATTGAGAGAAAAAGAGATATCTGAATAACAACTCCCAAAATATCTGGCAAGTCAGTTGTTGGAATGGAGTGATTTACATGATGGGGAACTGAAGGAGAACAATGCCAAAAAGCTACCAGTTTCTAAGTTTGGGGCACACTGTGGCAGAGTCCAAAGAGACCAAGAATAAAAAATAAGATTAATTTATGATAGATTCTTAGATACTCTAAGTTTGAGGTGCCCATGGGATATTTAGGTGATTTTCGGTTATCTGATTCCTGAGAATGAGATGTGAGTGGAGGTGTTTTAGACACCAGGTGGTGGGTAAAGCACACAGAACATTTAGGCTGAGTGTGTAATGAGAAGCACAAGACTGAACACAGAAGCCAAGGGCAACACTGCAATTTAATCCAGACTAAGAATTATCAGAAAAATGGAAGAATGAATAGAATATGTGATGAGGCTTCAAGAAAAGAAGAAGGTAGCCCTTGCCAGGAGCAGGGCTAAACTTCCATGCTCAATCTGTAATCCCCGAAGTTAGAGATTATAATGTTGTACCTATCTTCCAGCCAAGAAATCTGAGCTACCTCAAGTGATGGAATTACCTTGCTCAAAGCCACTCAGGAATTAAGACACCTAGGATTCAAACCAGTGTCCGGCCACATTTCAATATTAAACAATTTCCACTCCATCCTGATGCTAGTGATCCCCAAGGTCATTTGGCAAAGTAGTCAAGTTAATGATCAAAACGTGTGCATGGGACTTGCAACAAGAAGGCCATGGGTAATCACCCTGACATTAATCTGGAATGCCTTGCAAGTCAGGGGATGGATTTAGCAAATGTTCATGGCTTTTGTAGAGAAGCTTGGCTGTGACAATGCAAAAATGAAAGTTGAGGGGGCCATGGGTTCCAGGAGTGGGGAATTTCCCCCAGGTCTGCAGGCCACACAAGCCCACAGAATCATTTGGTCTGGCCCTACAAGGTAACTGCAGGTAGAGCTCAAAATTCAATGAATCCATAGCATGCTAATTTTTCTAAACTTTTATGTTTTGAAAGTCAGGGTTACAGAGAGAGAGGGAGACACAGAGAGAGACAGAGAGACAGAGAGAGGGAGATCTTCCATCCACTGGTTCACTCTCCAGATAGCAGCAATGGCCAGGGTGGGACTGGCTGAAGCCAGGAGCCAGGAGCTAATTCTAGGTCTCCCATGTGGGTACCTGGGGCCAAAGCACTTGGGCCATCTTCTGCTGTCTTCCCAAGCACATTTTCAGGGAGCTGGATCAGAAGTGGAGCATCAGGGACTCAATAACTTTTAAGCTGATAATTTTGTATGGCCATGGATGATGTTATAATTATCCAAAAGGCCCTTGGCAGAACAAAGTGTCCCCACCCCTGAGAGGGTATCCTGAGAGTGTGAGTACCATTATTCAGCTGTTAAAAACTTTACAAGGTGCTCACTCACTGATGATGGCTAATGGATAGTTGAACACAGAAAGATGGTCTAAAAATCTTTATGTTTTTTTTTGTTTGTTTGTTTGTTTGTTTTGACAGGCAGAGTGGACAGTGAGAGAGAGAGAGACAGAGAGAAAGGTCCTCCCTCGCCGCTGGTTCACCCTCCAATGGCCGCCGCAGCCGGCGCATCTCCCTGATCCGAAGCCAGGAGCCAGGGGCTTATCCTGGTCTCCCACGGGGTGCAGGGCTCAAGCACTTGGGCCATCCTCCACTGCACTCCCGGGCCACAGCAGAGAGCTGGCCTGGAAGAGGGGCAACCGGGACAGAATCCAGCACCCCGACCGGGACTAAAAATCTTTCTAGATCCAGAATTCTATTCACCATCTCCAGGGAGCTTTAAGATCAGCTATTGAGGAATAGAAACTAAAAAGGGATAGTACTATGCTATCTTCTAATTAATGCCACATTAAATGGACAAAAACTTGGAAGTCTACGAGACCATGATGCAAAGGTCTATCTCAAGAGTCTGATAGACAAGAGGAAATGAACAGCCCTTTCTTGGCCCAGCAGCCTCAATCAAGGAAGCGTATTTTAATAAGCATGGTAATGATAGGCTGGAAATGAACCGTATTATTATAAACCAAGTCCCATGCAGGCTGGTCCTGGTTATCAAATAGCACGCTGGCAACTTCACAGCATCCAGATAGCTTCAGGAGATTTGGGAAGCCTGCCAGATGCAACACAGAATCCCCTCTGTAGGCTAAAAGACCCACAACATTCTTCCTCTGGTCATCTCACCCCTTTGAGCCAGGATGCCTGCCAATCTGCTTCATCTCAAGACAATTCATCATCAGCAACAATGAGAGAGGGAGAGGGAGAGGGAGAGGGAGAGGGAGAGGGAGAGGGAGAGGGAGAGGGAGAGGGAGAGAGAGACTCTCTCCCTCAACACCTCTCTCACAATTTATCATGGGAAAAACATTTTTAGCAGGAAAAGCTCATACTCTCTTTTTTTTAGTCCAAAAAGATTTAATGTTTACTTGTTTCTACTTCTTTCTTTCCCTTCCCTTTCTCCCTCCCTTCTTTCCTTCCTGTCTTCCTGCCTTCCTCTCCCCTCCCCCTTTCTCTAGTATTTGGATCTCTCTCTCTCTCTCTCTAAAAGATAGCATATGATATTTAATTTGACAGGTTGGACTCCTTAATCCAAAAATCTGAAATCCAAATTCTTCAAAATCCAAGACTTTTTGAGTACTGATGTGATGCTACAGTGGAAAATTCTACACCATGAAATTTTGTTTCATGCAAAAAATGTTTTTAAAACAATTTAAAATTACCTTCGGGTTATATGTGGAAGGTGTATATGAAACATATTTTTTTCATGTTCTATCCCAAGGATTTCCCATTATATACATGGAAATAATCCAAAGTCAGAAAATATCTGACATCCAAAACACTTCTGGTCCCAAGAATATCAGATAAGTGATACTCAACCGGTATTGCTAAATCCTGCTTTACAGCAAAAATGTCTTCGCACTCTTTGGCTTACATCAATCCCTTTTCCTGGTCTTATGTTCAGAAAGATGAGGGCTTTCTCCACTTGTGTCTCCTGGGCCTGTGCAGTTACAGCACCCTGGCTAGAAATCAACCATCTTCAAGTGAGAGCCATGAGAGGCAAGAGGGCGAAAATGAGACTAACCCTTACACTTTGTCTTTTGAACTTGCTTACTAATCTTTTTTTTTTTTTTTTCACAGTTCTAAATGGCTGCTTTTTGTATTCTTCCCAAAGATTCTGGTTATAATCAGTGGGAGAGACAGATAATAGGGAGCTTACTCTATCTTGGTCATCATTATTAAAGTTCTGAAGCCATTTTCTTAAAGATTTATTTTCTCATTTAGAAGTCATTTGGGTGATAGAGAGAAAGGTAAACACACACACACACACACACACCTTCCATCCTCTGGCTCACTTCCCAGATGGCTTCCATGGCTGGAATTGGTCCAGACAGAAGCCAGGAACCTGGAACTGCATGAAAGTCTCCTATGTGCCAGGGGCCCCGGCATTCAAGCCATCCTCTTTTGCCTTCCTAGACACATCAGCAGGGAGCTGGATCTGAAGCAGAGGAACCACTGGGACTCCAAAATATGGGCATTGCAAGCAGAGGCTTAACCCACTGTGCCTCTCCATTGCTTTCAGAGAAATACAGACCTTTGATGCATCTTAGCAACACTGGCTTCCTGTATCACAGTGCCTGGGTTCCATGCTCAGCTCCAGCTCCTGACTCCAGCTTCTTGTTGGTGCACATCTTGGGAGGCAGCAGGGAAGGCTAACAGGGTTGGGTTGCTGCCACTGGCATGAAGATTTGAATTGAGTTATTGGCTCCTAACTTTGCCTCTGGTCCAGCTCCAGCTGTTGCCAGCATTTGGGGAGTGAACCAGTAGATGGGAGCTTGCTCTCTCTTTCTCTTTCTCTCTCAGAAAAAAAAAAAAAATATATATATATATATATATAAATCTTTATTGACCTTTCATACCTGCTGGTGGTTATTCATCTTTTAGGGTTTTAGTTTCTTCCTGAGTCCGTCTTTTTAGTTCATATGTACTAGAAAATGATTCATCTCAGTTTAAATTTCCAATGTATTGCCAAAGATTTATCAAAATGAATTTTTCTCAAACTTATCTATTCATATACATGGTTATATCATTTTTAAAAGTTTTATTTAATAAATATAAATTTCCAAAGTACAACTTTTGTATTATAGAGGATTTTCCCCCCATAATCTCCCTCCCACCGCAAGCATCCCATCTCTTACTCCCTCTCCCATCCCATTCTTCATCAAGATTCAATTTCAATTATCTTTGATATAGCATATCTGTGTTCAATCCTTTTTCAGAAATTTTAAGGAGAGAAAAGATTTCTCTATTTTTTATTAGCATTTTCAAACATTTCAATTTTTTTTTTTTTTTTACAGGCAGAGTGGACAGTGAGAGAGACAGAGAGAGAAAGGTCTTCCTTTGCCGTTGGTTCACCCCCCAATGGCCGCTGCAGCCGGTGCACCGCGCTGATCCGAAGCCAGGAGCCAGGCGCTTATCCTGGTCTCCCATGCGGGTGCAGGGCCCAAGCACTTGGGCCATCCTCCACTGCACTCCCGGGCCACAGCAGAGAGCTGGACTGGAAGAGGAGGAACCAGGACAGAATCTGGTGCCCCGACCGGGACCAGAACCTGGTGTGCCAGCGCCACAGGCGGAGGATTAGCCTATTGAGCTGCGGCGCTGGCCTGTAATCTTTTATTTTCAACTTCAGTCTTTATTAATTTCTATGACCCCAAACTCTTGTTTTCTTTGTTGGCTTCTCATAACTATAACTAAGTAATTTATTTTCACACTTTTTTCAGATGCTACAAATTTTCCTCTGAAACATATTAGTGCATGCATACTAGTGTATTTCACAGGCATTGCCATAAAGTGTTCTTCCAGCATGTTGGTTAAGGCTACAGGTTCTTTGAATTACAACACTTGAAGGCTTCTATTGAAGTCTTTTGGACAGGTTACTTTACCTTCCCATGCCTCAGTTTCTTCATCCGTCAAATGGGAATAATAATAGTACATCCTAAGACTGTTCTAAAAGTTGATCCTCTACATAAAAGGAATTATTTTTAAGAAAACTTTTATTTAATAAATATAAATTTCACAGGTACAGCTTTTGGAATATAGCACTTCTTCCCCCCATACCTGCGCTCCCACTCCTAAACTGTCCTACCTCCTCCTCCCTCTCCCATCCCATTCTTCATTAAGATTCATTTTTAAGTATCTCATAACAGGAATTAGAAGCCATGCTGAGCATTGAGCAAGCATTCAATGAATATTTATTATTGTTAACAACTATTGCTAGCACTTTCTGCATGATTTTTACTCAGCCTCATTTGTATAAATTATGATTTGGGGGCTAGTGTGGCATAATAAGCATACCATATCCAAGAACTAGTTCTAGTCCCAACTGCTCTGCTTCTGATCCAGCTCCCGCTAATGTGCCTGTGGAGGCAGGGGATGCTGACCCAAATACTTGGGCCCCTTCTACCCAGATGGGAGATCCAGGTGAAGCTTTGGGCTCTTGGCTTTGACCTGGATCAGCCCCAGCCATTGCGCTCATTTGGTGAGTGAACCAATGTGTGGACACTCTCTCTCCCCCTTTCAAATACATAAATATTTTTTAAAAGATGAATACTGGTTTTCTTTATCTCATTATAACATTTATTTTACTCCATTATCTGTGCAGGCTAGACTCTTAAGGTCTCTCAGGTGGAGTCAAATGAGTGGTCGATGGGTGGTAATGCTGTTTCCGTTTGTGAAGATGGTTCTGTCAACTGCCTGGGAAGCGCTGGAAGACAGTCTCTGCTCCCTGCTTGCCTGACACAAGTAGAGAACTTTCCCGCCTGCTGGAACTGTCGGCTATTCTGTTCCCCAGCTTAGGTCCTCTCCAAGTCTGCAGACTTGGAAAGACTGAGTCACCTGAGAAGAACATGGGGAAGTGGGCAGGTTTCTACCATCTGTTTCCTCAATAAATCAGAAATTCATGTTCTACTTCCCTAGACCTCACAAGCAAACTTTCTTCTGCCACTGGTGTTCACCCTTCTTCTCAAAATCAAGAAGTCTAAGGCTTACTAACAACAACAAGTTGAAAACAGTGGATAAGAATAATCTTTGGGTAAAAGGACAAGTTAATTCATGGTAGCAACACAACAACAAGATTCCTCAGAGCAAACCTAACGTGAGATATAGGGGGCTTAAGGGCTTAAGAAAGAAAACAATAACTTATTATTACATATTATAGTCCCAAACACATGAACAAAATGTTCAAAGGTAGGAGGGCTTAGTATTCTAAAGTTATTCTTAAAATTAAAGTTTAACATATACAATGATGCAATTCAAAGCCGAGTATCTTGAATGGAGAGCGATGAGAAAGCTAGGGAAAGCTAGATCTGAATGTGACATCAGATGTGTCTAAGAATATCTCCCCAAATTTTGAACTGAAGAGTAAAGCAACATGACTTTTCAGATGATAAAAGTTATATTACTATAATTAAAACAGTATGCTTTTGGCATAGGAACATATGCATAAACTAGTGAAATATAAAAAGTAAGATTAAAATAAATCCAAATGTATAAGGATATCAATTTATGACAAAAGTGGCATTTCAACTCATTGGAAAAGCAGAGTTTATTTAATAAATAGTGCAAGCATAATTGCCTAGAGATAAAGTTAAATTTTGTTTGCACATTTTATACAAAAACTAATTCCAGATGGATTACTAATTTAAGCATAAATGATAAAAGCATTGAAAAGAAAACTAGGATACCATTTGTACAAACTTTGAATGAGTGAGGGTTTCCCAGGCAGACTAAGAAACCCAAAAGCTACCAAGGAAAAGATAAATATAATCTGCTACATAAAGGGTTTTGCACTGTTGTTTCACAAAGGACGGTGTAACTGAACTGAACTCAAATGTGACGGACTGGGAATATATTTGACAGACATTGTGTTAATAATCATAAACAAGCAGAACTCCATGCACTGATTAGAAAAAGACAAGCACTGCTGTAGGGAGTTGGTCAACTTGTTCAATCAGGCCATTGGCAACAGAAGGAATCCCAATGGTCAACACACACATGCAGAGAAATGTATCGTTTCTGGCAAACCAATGAAGGTGATAAAAACGTATCCTAGGGGTAACAGGCAGGCAGCGCTGGCAGTACTGAGAAGAACAGAAACTCACAGGGCTGGTGCTGTGGCATAGAGGGTTAAGTCATGGCATGCAGCACAGGCATCCCATAAGAGCACCAGTTCAAATCCAGACTGTTCCATTCCCAATCCAGCTCCCTGCTAATGCACCTGGGGAAGCAGAGAAGCATAACCCTAATTCTTGGGCCCTTGCACCCACATGGGAGACTCAGAAGAAGCTCCTGGTTCCTGGCTTCGGATTGGGTCAGCTCTGGCCATGGTGGCCATTTGGGAAGTGAACCAGTGGGTGGAAGATCTCTTTCTTTCTCTGTAATTCTTTCAAATAAATAAAATAAATCTTTAGAAAAAAAAGAAATATAGTGGGCCAGTGCTCTGGCGTAGTGGGTAAAGCTGCTGGCTGCAGTGCCGGCATATGGTTTAAGTCTGGCTTCCCCACTTCTGATCCAGCTCTCTGCTATGGCCTGGAAAAGCAGTAGAAGATGGCCCAAGTCCTTGGGTCCCTGCACCTGTGTGGGAGACCTGGAGGAAGCTCCTGGCTCCTGGCTTCAGATTGGCGTAGCTCCGGCCGATGTGGCTATCTGGGGAGTGAACCAGCAATAGAAGACCATTCTCTCTCTCTCTCTCTCTCTGCCTCTGCCTCTCTGTAACTCTGTCTTTCAAATAAATAAATGCATCTTTAAAAGCAAAAAAAAAAAAGAAATATAAATTCATATATGATGCTGGAGGGAGTGAGAAATGCCACAACATGCTGGAAATGTAAACTGAAAGTATTTATTGAAACAAACTTTAGCGTTTACATCTATAGTCTGTGCCTAGAAACCAAGTTTCTTGTTAAAAAACCAAAATATTATTAATAAGTTTGGAAAGGTGTGCAAAAAGCTATGAGAGTATCCACCCAGACTGTTGGCACTGGTTACTGCTCTAGGAGGGTGAAGACAGAGGTTAAGAGAAGGTCACTCACTCTTTCTTTACACATTTTGTGGATTGGGTTGCTTGCTAAAGTGTATATTTGTTCTGTGGGACTTTGTAAAACATTAAAGAAATTAAAAGTGAGGAACTGAAACTTCTATTAAAAAAGATTTATTTATTTAAAGGCAGAGTTACAGGGAGAGAGAGACAAACAGACAGAGACAGAGAGATATTCCATCCTCTGGTTCACTCCCCAGATGGCTGCAACAGCCAGGACTGGGCTGGGACAAAGTCAGGAGCCAGGAGATTCATCTGGGGCTCCTACATGAGTGAAAAGGGATCAAGTACTTGGGCCATATTCCACTGCTCTTTCCCAGGCCCATTAGTAGGGAGCTGGGTCAGAAGTGAAGCAACCAGGTCACGAACAGATGCCCATATAGGATGCCGGTGCCACAGGCAGTGGCTTAACCTGCTACACTACAATGCTAGCCCAGAACTGACTGGTAGACAATTTGACTACATGAGGGCAGGTTGAAAATGGCGGCGTAGTCCACATGATGATCTAGTGTACAGTTCTGCTTGGGAAACTTAAGAGTAACTCAATCATAACTGCTCATTTCAATAAGTAATCATATTTTACAGCAAGAATAGGAGGTTATGGAGGTATCTATATTATAGAGTTATAAAAACATTCCACCCAGAAGGGAGAGGAAAGAGAAAATATGGAATGGTGTTTTTCAAACTGCTGCTTAAAATCCATTAATGTATCTTAGATTAATTTGAGAAATTAAATAGAATATAAAATATCAGAAGGCATCTCGCCTCTTATTTCAATAATTTTTCAAGCATATACATACTCATACATATAGAAGGATTCATACTGGACTGTGATGGAAAATATTTCCAAATGGGTTTGTAGCTTAAGAAATGTAAAGTCACTGCTTTTAGATGCAAAACTAATAAATTGCAAAATGAAAGGAGACAGAATCAACTGATGTTAAAATTCATAAGTTTAGAAAACAAAAGATTGCAGACTTCATCTTATTTTATGTAGCCACAGCCATCTCAAGATCTCTATCTCCTGAGTTAACATCAACCACTGCTGAAGAAAAGTAGGATCCATGCCAATTCTTACATACAAGAGTGGTATGTAGTGCTAACATAGTACCACCTAAGGCATTCTGGAAAGGCAAATGACAATAAATATACGCTACCTCTGGCCATGATTGCATTTCCTTTTCAGTATCATTGTCTATTCCAGACTACCTCTTTTATGTTTTTAAATAAGAGACGTCATGTAGAATAATGGCTCCTTAAGTTCTTTATCTCATCCCACTATTTCTTCCCCTTCCCAAGCCTTTTCTGGGTAGCTGTATATTGCATAACACATAGAATTTGGGACAATCAGAATTAAAATCTGCCATCTTCCCCAGAGCTACACACTGTTTTTATCAGGTCTGTGAAACTATTAGCATTTCATTCACTTACTGGATCCTATGCTTGTCTTTCTTCTAGCACTTAAAGCCCTCAAATGTAGGAAAAATGTTTCTGTTGATGCTTTCATTTATCTTTATTCCCCCAGCACCTAACATGATGTCTGGTGCAACATAGAAGGCAAGTAATTGGAACAGATGAATAAATGAAAAAAAAAAAAAAAAAAACCTCTGCTTCATAAATGTCCATCTTTCTGGTATCTAAGTGTCTATCATCTGGATCATTCTCTTTATTAGCTGATAAGCATATACAAACTTTCTGTGTACCCTTTACAAAAAGAAAACAAGGAAGAAAACGTTACTCAAAATTTTAAACTATTTGCTTCCTTCTTATCCCTGCCAAACTTTCTGGAAAACGAGTCAGGGTTTGCTATCTGCTTTTTCTCAACTTGCATTCATCCCTAAACTCTCAAAATCCATCTTCCCTTCATCAAACCTTTAGATTCAAGTACAATCTACAGGAAATATAGATGACAGAGAAATATACAGCATAAGGGTACCATCAACAAAATACACACACACCTCACTGAACAAGTGATCCAATCTTTTTAAAAAACTAACAAATGCACATGCGTAAACTCTTCAAATTGTAAACATTATATACATATTGATTTTGTATATTAATTACACTTCAATAAAGCTGTAAAACCACATAGCAATACATTTACAAAGAGAAAGATGGAGACAACCATAGAGTTAAAAGATAATGATCTCAATGTATCACCTTCTTTATTCAACTTTTAAAAAGTAATTTATGATATTTAAGCAAAATGGTAGAAAATGCCTATTACAGAAATTAGTATCAATTGGATATTTGATGATGAAATTTTTTCCTTCATATTTGGTGCAATATTTTATATATATATATATGTATATATATATATATGTAGTTAAAGTGACCTTATCTTTTAGTGATACATAATGAAACAGTTATTGATGAAGTAGTACATCTAACATTTGATCCAAAAAAAATAGGGCAGATGAAAACAGAGGAGAAAGATGAAACAAGATTATGAATTAAGAACATTGTGAAATCTATGTATTGGGCACATGGGTATTCAGCATATTTGAAATATTCTGTGACAAAATGTTATAAAGGATAGTCCACCACCAACTTCCTACCTAAACTGCTCTGGGAAAATTTATTCATGTCATTATCATGATCCTTGCCACCTGTTTCTTAGGTCTTGATAGTTTTTTTTTTTTAAATAAATCATTTTTTAAATTTGACAGATAGAGGAGTTAGTGAGAGAGAGAGACAGAGAGAAAGGTCTTCCTTCCATTGGTTCACCCCCAAATGGCTGGAGCTACGCCGATCCGAAACCAGGCGCCAGGTGCTTCTTCCTGGTCTCCCATGCGGGTGTAAGCGCCCAAGCACTTGGGCCATCCTCCACTGCCCTCCTGGGCCACAGCAGAGAGCTGGACTGGAAGAGGAGCAACTGGGACTAGACTCTGGCACCCATATGGGATGCCGGCCCCACAGGCGGAAGATTAATCAAGTGAGCCACAGCGCCAGCCCCGGTCTTGACAGTTTTGTTATTTCTCTAAAGTTATTTATTTATTTATTTGATAGGCAAAGCGGGAGGGGAGGGAAGGAGAGAGAGAGAGAGAAGTCTCCATTCACTGCTTCACTCCCCAAATGCCCACAAAAACTGGGAATGCGCCAAGCCAAGGCTAGTAACGAAGAACTCCATCCAGGTTCACCAAGTGGGTGGCAGGAACCCAAGTACTTACACCATCATCTGCTGCCTCCCAGACACATTTGTGGGGAGCTCCACAGGGAGCAGACTAGTTGGGACTCAAACAGGTGGCTTAGCCTGCTGTGACATAATGCCAACCTCAACAATGTCAGGTTTTAGTTCAAGGTACCCTCTCTTCTTTATTTTTTTTAAAAGATTTATTTATTTATTATTTAAAAGGCAGAGTTACAAAGACAGGGGAGATTTTAAATATATATATATATTCCAACCAGTGGTTCACTCTCCAAACGGCTGTAACACTCAGGGCTGGACTAGGCTGAAGACAGGAATCAGGAGCTTCATTTGGATCCCCTACATGGGGTGCCTGAGCCATCTTCCACTGCTTTACCAGATGCATTAGCATGGAGCTGGATCAGAATTTGGTCAGCTGAGACTTGAACTAGCACCCATATAGGATCCTGACGTTGCAGGCCACCCAACCCTCTCCTCTGAGAGTCCCTAATTCTGGTGGGAATACCTCTTAGTGAGCAGGGCTAGGAGCAAGCAATCTAAGACTAAATTAGAGGAGGGTGAAAGGGACTTGTGAGAAGCAGCAGAATCAGGCTAGGAAAATAGAATCATGTCCCAAACTTAATGATATGGGGAAAGGACCACAGATTAACTCTGCAGGATGAGAAAAAAAAAAGACCAAGATAAAAAGATGTCACTGCAAAAGCAGTAATCCGAACATTCAGATGTAGAATAGATTCAAAGATGAGCAAAACATCAAAGAGATCATCTTTCAAATATTCCCCAAACATGCGTTCTCGAGCTCCAATCCAGGTGTTTCCACGCTGGAATGGTGGTGGTGATGATGACCCCAGGTCCCTCCCAGACAGGAACGTTCAGTCCTGAATTAGCAGCTACTGTCGTTCCTCGATATTCAGAGAGTATTTGAGTGCCTTCCAAATGCTCAGTATATTATCCTAGTTCTGCTTCTCATTTTACTTAATACCAATTGTTCTTAACCTCTTTTGAGTCACGAACCCCTCTGGGAATTCTATGAAAGGCATGGACCATTTCCCCAGGATAAAATACCCATAAAAACTTACACACAGAATGTGGCATGTCATTTATTTTATTGCATCAGAAACTTATTTCAAACATAAAGACTCTAAAGCCATCTTCTCCACGACACAAATATTAAAAGTAGTTAATTTTTGATTATAAAAAAGGAAAAATGCAAGTTGCATATATAAAATAAATAACCTAGGAGCCAGAACTGTGGCAGAGCGAGTAAAGCCACCGCCTGCAGTGCTGGCATCCCATATAGGCTCAGGTTCAAGTCCCGTCTGCTCCACTTCCAATCCAGATCTCTGCTATGGCCTGGGAAAGCAGTGGAAGATGGCCCAAGTGATTGGGCCCCTGCACCCGTGTGGGAGACCTGGAAGAAGCTCCTGGCTCCTGGTTTTGGATTGGCCCAGCTCTGGCTGTTGCAGCCAACTGGGGAGTGAATTAGAGCTAAAAGTCTGACTACTGAAAGAATGCAACAAATAAGATTCTTTCTCTCTCTCTCTTGCTCTCTCCCTATGTCTCTCTGTAACTCTGCCTTTCAAACAAATAAATAAATCTTTAAAAAAATAACCTTTCAAAAAATTTTAAAAAAGGACAGTGTTTGGAATGCCCACATCCCATTTCAGAGTGCCTGGGTTCTAATCCTAGCTCTGTTCTCAAGACCAATTTCCTGTTAATGCACACCCTGGGAGACAACAGGTGATGGCTGAGGTAGAGTCAGAGTCTCTGTCACCCACATGGGAGATGTGGATTGAGTTTTAGGCTCCTGGCTTTGACCTGGCCCAGTCCCAGCTGTTGTGCATATTTGGGGAGTACACCAGCTTATGGGAGCTCTATATGTCTGTCTGTACCTCTCTCTCCGCCTTTCAAAAACATAATAAAAATGTTAAAAGAAATTAATTTATGGTAACAAAAATAAAAAATTAGAGCTAAAAGTCTGACTACTGAAAGTATGCAACAAATAAGAAATTATTTTACTTTGTTCCTTCTGTTAGATGAGGATAAAATGATACAGCAGGTTTTCCTAGAAAAAAGGATCTAAGATGAAGAGTACACAGGAAGTTTATTAGGATGTGCTGCTGGGCTCCGCAGTGTGCGTGGGCAGGGAAGAAGTGAGGTGAGCAGGGAAAGAGGTTAACCTCAAGGCAGTTTCCAGGAAGGCTCCAGCAGCCCCAGAGGGAAGGCACTTTGGAGTTCCGAGTTCTCCTGAGTTGGGACTAGAGGCCAGGCTAGCATGCTCCCATGTCCATCATGCACTGGATGCAGGCTCCCTAGGCAGCATGTGCCCCTGAGTGAGGCTGTGCTTTTCAGGCAAGGCAACTGCTGAAGGGAGCTGAGGACTGGAGCCTCTTCCAGCAGCCCACACAGCAGCTCCCCCAGTGAGCTGGGGGAATGAGTTCTTCATTGCTGGTGGCAGAACTGGGTAACACACAACAGTATCTATCACAGAAGGCTTCCACCCAGAAATACCAGAATTCTCTAACACTCTCTGAATTGAATTCTTATCATTTAGCATGGACCCAAGGTTATAGTTGTCTTCAGCAGAGTCTTCGGTCTTCCTAATTTTGAATACAGAGCTTTATCACTCTTGTCTCCAGCCTACAGACACATTTTCCAGCACCAAAAACTTCACCGTAGGACCAAGCTGCAACCCCTCCTGGAGAGGCGACTGTGCCAAGAGAGTTACTTCAGCCTGCTTTGAAAGAATTTCAAATAGAGTCAAAATATTTACCTCAAACATAAATTTCAAATTTTCCACAGAGTAAGCCAAGTTGGATTGGAATTCTATCTGAGAGTGGCTTTCCTTTGCAGTTGGAGAACATGAAATGTCCACTTGATATTTATGTGCTTCAAAGCATCCATCTCTAGAAAACCTGGGAACTTCTCTCTGACGTAGAGAAAAATCCTTATATTATTTTTCCATTTATAGACTGATTCTCCAGAAAGGGAAATGGAAATCTGTGGCTCTGAGTTCAAGACCTTCGAATCAAGATGGTTCCTTGGAGAGATCTTCACCAAATGACAAAATCTGGCACGTTGTAGAGCATTGCAGATCCTATATTTATAGAAGACTAATATTTTTCTATGATCAGAAACTTCTAAAACAGAATTCTTTGATGGCATCAAAGATGCACATAACAGGAGCACTCTAGAGGCATGCGCGCTCTGGCACTGTCCTCTGCTTCAGCCGGTGGTGACCGGAAGGGAACTGGGGAAATACCACGGATTCCTAGCAGGTGACAGCAGTGACCCCTCACCCCCTTATTCTCACCTCCTCTACTACAGTGGCCCCTCAGCAGATGATCTGTTGCCTGGCTCTCACAGGGGAAGCTTACTGTTTCTGCTGATCCTTGAGTCATCTTCCCAAGGGAAAATGTGATACCCTCACGTTCTACCTAAAACCATATTCTGGTCCCCCAAGACCTGGTACTGAAGTTGCAAAATGGCATCCTCTGGATATGATGAAGTTCCAGTTTTCCAAATTGTCTGAAAAAACCAGAAGATGATAGGCTTTGAGCACACATGAGCACTTCTGCTCCCTAATGATGCACCGTGAGCTCTTCAGTCTGATCACCATGATAAAATAGCCACTTCCTGATCTGAACTGTTGGCTTATAGAATAGCACCTCAAAGCCTTACATTTGACTTAAAATGCTTACAGTACAAACTGGTCTTCATTTACCTTTCCTCTTCACTCTCCTCCCCACATAATAATCATCTAAAAAATATACTTCTCAGAACATTCAATCAATTGCTTCAATTCATTCATCTATGTGCCAGGCATTGTGACATAAAATCGGTCCAATTAATAAATTCCAGTTCCAATTAAATTGGTCATGTAGCAGAGAGACTATGGAAGAAAAGCAGTAAAGACCAAGTGTCTCCTCTCATGAAGTTCATCTTCTGGTAGGAGGGGCAGTCATAAGCAAATGTCTATGTTGGATGCGGCTGAGTGCTATGCAGGATGAAGCAAGGCTAACGATGAAGAGCCATGGTGGTAGCGCAGGAGTTGCTGTGTTCCCGAGCGTGACTTCTCTGATAAGATGACATTTAGCCAGAGACCCACCCCAAGTGAGAAAGCAGGCACCACAAAGGGTGTGAGGTCGGAAGATGCTCAGGGTGTCGGGACCCTGCAAAGAGATGACTGTTGCTGGAGGAAAGTAAGCAAAGAACTGCAAGATGCAAAGGAAGGCCTAAGAATCGGTTAGGGAATTGGATTATGCACGGTCTGGTAGGACATGATGGAGACTACACAAAGTGATGGGAAGAACTATTGGAGATTTTCACACTTGTGTGTGGCTAAACAGTATCCCATTGTGTCCAGCACATTTCCTTTTTCCATTCATCCCCTGATGGGCACTGCAGTTGACTGCTGTGAATCGTGCTGCATTAAACACGAGAGTGCAGGTGCCTGTGACAACATGGATGGGCCTGGAGGACATCATATCAAGTGAAATAAGTCAGGCACAGAGAGACAGACACTGCATGATCTCACGCAGGGGTCGAATCTACAAAAGTGGATCTCACAACACCTGAGACTAGAATAGTGGTTACCAGAGTTGAGGGAGAAGGGAAGGGGAGGGGCCAGTTGCCAGGTACAAGGTTAGCTTTGGCTAAGAGGAATAGGTTGTGGTGTTCTGCCACAGAGCAGGATGAATGTGGTTACCAAGAACGCCCTATATGAGTGCATGGATTTCAGCTGCTTGTGTGCCAAAATAAAGTTATGTTCTAATTCCAGTTTCCATGAATTTTTTGAAGTACCCTTCTCTATGCCTCACAGTGGTTAGAAGAGAGATATTGAATGTACTCACTATAAAAAAACATGAATACAGGAATCAAAGTATCACATTGTACCTCATAAATATGTACTTTGTTATGTGTCAATCAAAAATAAATTAGATGGTTTAAGCAGAGGCATGACATGCTGACTCCATTTAAAAGGGTCATGGTGGCTGACAAACTTCAGAGTCGAAAGAGAGAGAGGAAGTAAGAGAGTTGTTAGGGGTTACGACGTCCTCATACTATTACATGATAGTGTGATAGCATAAGTATATTATAATTATCAAATCATATGCATCTGACCATCTTGACTTAGCAAAAGCAAAAATCACAGTATAAGCATAAATAATTATATACTGATAAGACTTGATAGGACAGTCTGTGCACGAATTGACATTATCAAGCCTTCACTGAAACTCACTTCGCTGTAAAAACATTATCTGTGAGATTCTCGGTTTTCTTTTCATAATGACTGTAAAAATGATAGCATGAAGTGGGTTCTGTGATGCAGTAGGCTAAGCTTTCACTTGGGCTGCCTGCATCCCAGGTCATAGTGCCAGTTCAAGTCCCAGCTGCTCTGCTTCCAGTTCAACTTTCTGCTGCTAATGCATCCTGGAGGCAGCAGATTGTGGTTCAAGTGCTTGGGTCCCTGTGGCCCGTGGGAGACCTAGAGTCCCAGGTGGCTGATTTTGGCCCACCCTTGGCTATTACGGGCATTTGGGTATTGGGCCAGAGGATAAAAGATTTCTCTCTGTTATTCTCTCTCTCTCTCTCTCTCTCTCTCTCTCTCTCTCTCTCTCTTTCCTCTCTTCTCCACCATTCTGCCTTTGAGGTGCATGAAGACAGATAAACATCATAAAAATGGTATCATGTCTCAGATTTGTTTCACTTGGGAAGGGATAATAGAAGGTGACAATTGAAACCAGATTGGCTACAATTGGAAAATTGTTGAAATTGGAAGATGGTTTCTTAGGATTTTTATAATACTGTTCTTTATCTTTTTGCCTATTTGAAATTTTTCAAAAAAATTTTTAGGGAGAAGGCATTTGGCCTAGCAGTTAACATGCAAGTGAAGATATCTGTATCCCATATCGGATTGCCTGGGATCAATGCCCAGCTCTGGCTCCTGATTCCAGCTTCCTGCTGACGTGCAACCTGGGAGTCAGCAGTGATGGGCAAGTTGCTGGAGTCCTGCCACTCATGTGCGATCTCTGGATTCGGTTCCAAGAGCTCCCAGCTTTGGCCTGGCCCAAAACTCTGACTGCTATGGGCATTTGAGGAATGAACCACTGGATGAGAACTCTTTCTCTGTTTGTCTGTCACTCCACCCACTCTTTGCCTCTCAAATAAAAGGTTTAAAAACTTTGTTTTAGTTTAGCTTTTTTTTTTACTCTTTCCTCCCCAGAATTGAAAATATTACTAAGATCAATATTTTAATATGGGATTATTTTAAATACACATTTTGCTAGTTCCATCATTGCTCTGTTTAAAATCTAAGCTATATCAGATATATGTGATAAGTGAATGATGGCAGTAAAATCCTCTAAGATCAACTACAAGCCACAATAGGAATAGTTTTAAAATTTAGAATTCTAGAGCACCAGAAAATCATACAGCAATTCTTATATCTATTTTTTCAGACATAGTAGTAATCCTTACTATAGCAGTTTTTAAACAGACTAAATACTTCTTGCCATTGAGGCCTATAAGATTTAGTATCCCAAATGTGCTTAATAAATTGCACCTTCCTTGAATAGAAAAGGTGACGGGCTGAAAAATGTTTAGCTCCACCATGCATAATTGATAGGCTCCCTGGTGCAAATAAGTGTCTAATAAATAATTAAATTTAATCTCATTATAAGAGTTTTCATAATGGGATAATTTAATTAAATGAAAGCCAAAAAAAGGTTTCTAAGGGTTGAAAGATGCTAATGTTGCTATATTTGGCTAATGGTCTGGGGATACTATAGCGAAGAAAGGAATTCACATGGGTGCATGCATTATTTAATGAAACCCTCTGAGATGGAAGAAAGGACAGATCAATGATAACTTGTCATTTTATCATTGCTTACAAAGCACATTTAACCAACCGAGGATATGTTAAAGGGAGAAAACAGGCAAAAATCCATAACAACTCTTTTAAAATACAAAGGAGCTATTCCCATATTATTACAATGGAAATTTTTATTGAAATTATACATTTTTTATGCACCAGTATTTCTACTTTTTATCTACTACTAAAATAAAACTACGCAAAATCTGCTCAGCTACTGCAGAGTCAGGTCAGCTCTGGCTCTAAGTGAAAGTAATAATGGATACAGCATGTATATCTGATACTAAAAAATTGATAGCTGAGTCATGAGGGACCCATTAACAAGCTTTTTGAGTGAGCAGAGTTTTGTGCCTCAAGTCTCCAGAAGCACTTAGCCTGACTAGAATAGTCAAATTGTAGTCTAAGTAGTTATCTCAGTTACAGGTGATCAGTTATGAATTAATATGAATGGTGACAGGCATCATTTTCTCATCAGATGTTATTTTTAAAAGCATCATTTTGTCAGAGGCAAAGGTGCAAACATCACAAAATTCAAGCCAGGTGGTCCATACAGTTCCTCCCTCCCCCAACACACACACCAATAACATAGCAAATATTAATGTGAGGACAAGAATATTCTGGATTTTTTAAAACAAAGTTAAACATACCTTTCTATACAGTAATTATATCCAAACTCACATTTAAAACAGCATAGAATATGCACATTGGCCTCAAAGTACCAGGTCTATATTTGGGGCAAATGGTCCATCCCCCAAAACCTGAGTCATGGGGCTCCCTGAGCTTTGGAAAAGAGGCACCTTGTTTTACAGGGAAACTCCGTGTTTTCCCCAGGGATAAGGAGATGGATGAGCAGTTCAGAACGACTTCAATCCCAGAAGCGATCAATCAATCCCTTTCACATTGGTGTTGTTGCAAGGAAACCCATGAAAACTCTGATGACCGTTTCTCCTGGGTAGGAATTTATCACAGAATATTGAACTGCAGAGATACAGAAACATTCCACAGCTCTTGGTCCCACTGCTTCCTTTTACAGTGAAGAAACCAACGGCCAAGAAAGGTGACTTACTCAAGACCATCCACTGGTTTAATGACAGAACCAAACTGAAAACCAGGATTTCTAAGTCCCAGGCTGATGCTTTTTCTTTTTATGCCAAGGTGTTAAAATGCATTTTTAAAGGATAGTGATGTCATAGTCAGTGCATCTCAAAATTCGTAACTAATGCTATAAACTTGTGTGCAGCGGAAGTGTGGGGGAGGGACAATCTGTGACGAGGCGGGTCCTGAAGGTTGTGGAAATAAATGATGTAGCTCTTGGAAGAGTTGTTTGATGGTGGCAGCGGTCAACCACAGGTTACACAAATATAGTGAACTGGCTTTGTCCAGCTCTTCACTTGGCCCCCTCTAAACTTCCTCCCTTCTTTCTACCCTTCAATTAAGACATATGGGATGTCAAAAAGGTACCAGAGACTGCACTAATGTGCTCTCGACAGCTGCTGCCACTGCACCTGTGAGATGAACAATGGGTTGTGTTGTCTATGTGTATACATGTGTGCAAAGGAGGGGCGGCAGGTTGACACAGGGCAAAAGGAATCCCAAGATTTGAAAACTGCCAACATCAATATTCAAGGTATGTTTGGTATGGTATTCAGACAAATTATTACCTAAAATATTAATTATTTAGAAAGATGCATTTTTCTGTAGTCATCTAACATCTCCTTTCAATTACTTTTTATCTTAATGTCTGGTTTCATGTAATGTAAACATAAAAATCTATCTGAAAATTTCTTATACAATAAACATGCTTTCCTCTGATTACTTTAAAAAATGGACACTTTGCTTTGAAGAAGAAGCCTCCAGATTTGTTTTGCCTTTTTCTGCTATACAGAGTTCAGTAATAATCTGGTAAGCTTTTCTGAAGAAAAGTGGATTATATATAGGACAATCTTTTCTAATCCATTCTCCCTCTGGAGACACTATAAGGGTTTTATTCTCTATGGCTGCTGTCTCTCCAAGAATTATTATCTGGGTTACTTATCTTTGGGAATGGAAGTGGAAGGATATAGGTAGAAGAATGTTTATTTGGTCATTTCTCAGGTATAGAAAGTGCAATGCCTTGGGCAGATGCATTCATAACCTGTTTCACCATTATGGTGCTGTCTTTGTGGTTACTTATGCATTTTTAGGGATAGATACTTATCAGTAGATACCTACCATTATTAGAATATACCAAACAAGTATGATTAGTCTCATTTTACACATGAAGAATTTTAAAGACTTGCAGAAACTTATGGGGAAAAGCTGAAAGCATTTCCAAGAGGATCTTAAACCAGCCAAATTTGCCCACTCTTTTCATTCTTATTCAATATATTTCTGGAAGTTTTAGCCAGAGCCGTTAGGTTAAAAAAAGAAAGAATGAAATAAAACCTATACCTATTTGCAGAAGACATGATTCTACATACAGGGGAAACGAAAGACTCCCCCAAGGGACTATCAGAACTGATAAGAGAATTTAGCGAAGCTGCAGAGCAAAATCAACACACAAAAATCAGTAGCACTTCTAGACCAACAATGGTTTGACTGGAAAAAAAAAAAAAAACCTTAAAAGGATAATCCCATTCACAACAGCTACAAAAAATCAAATACCTTGGGATAAACTTATTTAAGGATGTGAAAGACCTCTACAATCAAAATGACAAAACACCAATGAAAGAAATAGAACACACACACACACACACTCACCCTATGAAAAAATCCTCTGGTATTCAAGGACTACAAGAATTAGTATTAAAATGTTCCAACTACCCAAACAATTTATAGATTCAATGCAATCTCCATCAAAATGCCAGTGAAAATGCAAACTTATAGAAACATTATCCTAAAATTCGTAAGGAAACACAAAAAATCCCAAATAGCCAAAGCAATCTTGAACAATAAAAGCTGAAAGCAGCCCAATGCTATATTTCAAGACATACTATAGGGCTAACCAAAACAGTATTATTCTGGCATAAAAGTCCAATAAAACAAAAAAGGAACTGCCAAAATAAATCCATACATCTAGCACCAATTTATCTTTGTCTACCATGCTAAAAATGCTCCCTGTGAAATGACAGTTTCTTCAATAAATGGTGTTGGGAAAAACTGGATCTCCACACACAGAAATTTGAAACAAGACCATTATCTTATACACTACAGAAAAATCAATTGAAAGTGGACAGAGGATTTAAATGTAAGACTTGAAACTATGAATCTACCAGAGGAAAATATAGGAGAAACACTCCAAGATATTGACATAAGTAAATAAATAAATAAATACAAGGCAGACAAAATAGCACAGTCAGTAAAAGTAAATATGGACAAATGGAATTATATTAAACTAAGAAACTTCTGCATAGCAAAAGGAAGAGCAGAGTGAATAGACAACCAACAGAATGGGAGAAGATATTTGCAAACTGTGCATCTGATGAAGGATTAATATATACAGAATATATAAAGCACTCAATAAATTAAACAATAAAACAATCCAGTTAAGAAATCGGCAATGGATCTGAAGACATTTTTCAAAAGAAATACAAATGGCCAACAAATGCATGAAAAAATGCTCGGGATCACTAACCATGAGGGAAATGTAAGTACAAACTAAAATGAGGTATCATCTCACCCCAGTTGAAATGGTTACTACTCAGAAGTCAAAAAATAGCAAATTCTAGAAATGAAGTAGAAATAAGGGAACCACATACACTGTTGATAGGAATGCAAATTAGTACAGCCATTATAGAAAACAGTATGAAGATTCCTCAAAAAATTATTTTACCCTATGATCCAGCTATCCCACATCTGGGAAAATATCCAAAGGAAATTAAATCAGCACATTAAAGAACTACTTGCACACTCATGGTTATTGTAGCACTATTCACAATAGCAAAGACATAGAATCAACCTATGTGGCCACCAACTGACAAGTTGATAAAGAAAATGTGGTGTGAAATATTACTCAGCTATAAAAAATAATGAAATCCTGACTTTTGCCCCAAAATAGATGGAAATGGAGATCATTATGCTAAGTGAAATAAGCCAGACAGACAAAGACAAATTCTGCATGGTTTATCTCATATGTGAGAAACTAATATATACAAACATATACATATAAATATAGTATTAAAATATGTTGATATAATAATATAGATATTTATAAATGTTGTCTTTACTGAGTTATTCCCCTTACATAATTATATACCCCATTTCCTCACTTTAAGGATCATTGCTGTGAATCCCACATTAAGTGATATTAATACCCTTGTTTTCAAGTAAAAGAATATGTGTATGTATGTATATAATATTTAAATATGAAATGAATATGGCAACATGTTAAAATTAGTCAGTTTTCAAAATTAGAATCCAAAGCCTATTTTTTGAAAGAGTATATGCTTTTTCTCTTTAGTATAAGATGCTATGAGAATGACAGATGTCCTAAACAGCACTCTGGCCTCAGAATCAGCCCTTAAGGCATTCAGATCTGGCTGAAGAGCCCATGAGAGTATTTTAGGCATGGAAAGCCAAGACACTGTGGCAAAAAACAAAACAAAAAAAAAAAAACCACCACCTAAATGAAAGATCTCTGTGAGTGAGATCCCAGAAGAAAGAACGGGCCATCAAAGAAGGAGTTACCTTTTTCTGAAGAGAGGAGAGAACTTCCACTTTGACTATGGCCTTGTCTAAATAACATCGGAGTTGGTGAACTCAAGAGGCTTCCATAGCCTTGGCAGCTCATGACTAAAGCCTCGGGTGATTACTGACGCAATAAACAAGAGTGTCAATTGTTAAATCAACAACAGGAGTCATTGTGTACTTACTCCCCATGTAGGATCTCTGTCCTTAATGTGTTGTACAATGTGAATTAACAGTATAACTAGTACTCAAACATTACTCTATACTTTGTGTCTCTGTGTGGGTGCAAACTGTTGAAATCTTTAATTAGTATATACTAAATTGATCTTCTGTATATAAAGATAATTGAAAATGAATCTTGATGTGAATGGGATGGGAGAGGGAGTGGGAGATGGGATGGTTGTGGGTGGGAGAGAGGTTATGGGGGGAAAAAGCCACTATAATCCAAAAGCTGTACTTTGGAAATTTATATTTATTAAATAAAAGTTTAAAAAAAGATGCTATGAAGTACTAACATTTGGAAAAGCATTATGTTTTCATATAGTTGTAGTTGGGTGTAGAGGAGGTCTTTGCCATCATTCTGAAATTTGAGAAGATCTCTTACAGACCATAACTAGATTGACAAAATATTCTAAAAGACTAAATTTAAATAACAGTAGAAAACTCTTTGAAACAAGTGAAATACTTTTCTCTCCAACAACAATGCAAATAAATTGATATTCACATTAATGTCCCTTGTTTCATTGTAGCTTTCATAATTATATTTTCTGACCCATCATATTCTAATGGAGTATTATTTGTTTTTGTTTTTCAAATTTGCAAGATAAACCCATAGTTTAAATGATTCTATTTCTTCAGGTTAGCCACATAATAGTAAAAGTTTTCACTAAGTGTGTAATATTTCACTGTCTTTTCATTTGGAGACACCTTCTCCTCCAACTTCTTTCACGTTGTGATTGTTTCTTTGTACACAAGATTAGTGATCCATGACAAACAAGGGTAAGGAGAGGAACAAATGTTTCTTTGGTGATCTTATTGAATGTGCTTCAAATATACAATGCCACTATTTGAGAGTGTCATTACAGTCTTTTCCCTGTGTACTCACATTGCTTTTGAAGCAAATAGTTAATAGTAAACTACGGAAAACTTTTGCTTCAGAAGCCATACATTGTCAAATACCTCCATAGTGTGCAAGTGTTCCGAGACAATGTGTAAGCAAGATCTGAAGACAACTGGGTATTTATGGCCTTAGGTAGTAGGCTAGGATCACTTTGTAGTGAGCTGAATCCTTTTAACTTTACTTCTCTCTTTAGCTAATGCTTCTACTTCTGTAACCTTAGGTTCCTGTTAAGCAGTAGCTTCACTATCTAGAAAAAAATGTCAGCAAAATCTTCTTATAGAAGCCTCAAGCTTCCTGCTATTTTCAGATATAAAACACATAGCTTGATGAACAAATCTGAAAGACATCAATCATTTATTACAGGTGCCTCCTAAGCTGTAACATCTCCTCTTCTACACTCAGGAATTTTTCAGGAATAGAAATGTTGTCAAGGAAATACATTTGTAGAGACATCCGATTTGCTAAAACCATGATAGTCATATCCACATCTCGAGTTAATATATTCACTCCTACAACTTATGTAAGACCTCATGAGTCAAATTCAATGATTCATAAAATATATAAGAAAACAGGCATGACTTTTGGTTCTAAAGTTAAGATTCTAATATTGAACTTGAAATGTCCTAAAATGATTTACTTAAAAAGAATCCTGGATTTTTACAGCCATGAACACATAAAGGACCTTCACAAGTTCATGAAAAATGTGTAATATGAAAAAAAAATCTATACATGGATTTAAAAAGATTTTGCACTAAAATAACCTTATCTTTTAATTCCATTTTCCCAAACTTTTTGAATTACCCTTCTGTGTTGGATATGGTGTATTCCTATAAAGATGTAAGTTCCCACAAATACAATACTCACCTTAATAAAATGTGAAGCCCGTTCAAATAAAATCATATTGGCGACAGACCATGCTGCTGGGGAATGCTAGTTCCAGTAAGAGAGCAGAATTGGGAAATGCCATCTTTGCTGACCAGTTGGGAAGTACGGTCGAAGGCTGCGCACTAGCTTTTCTCTGCTCTGCCGAATCAATGCTAGTTCCTCTTGAAATGCCTGTCTGTTAAGGTTTTTTCATTTTAATTTGGACAAGGTGAGAAGTCTTTTGTCACATTCCACGTGTATGTCCTCAAGCCTAGCCTGATGGATGGCTTCTCAAGGCTGGCCAGGTCACATGTGCCTTCCTACTCTTCCAACTGGGAGCAGTGACACTGGGCTTCCAGCAGGAACAGCCACCAAAATCTTAACAAAAAAATCTGGTGAAATTCCAGAAATGAAGACAAAGCTTCCTATATTCTACACGGTTCTAGGAAAATGCACACATTTAAAACTGGTGGGGCAGGCATTTGACCTAACAGTTAAGATGCCAGTTAGGATGCCTGCCTCATGGCTCGGAGTTCCTGGGTTCCACTCCCAGCTCCACTTCCAGTTCCAGCTTCCTGCCAATGCAGACTCTGGGAGGCAGCAAGTGATGGCGCAAGTCCTTGCCCCCTACAAGGAAGACCCAGACTGAGTTCCCAGCTCCCAGCGTTAGTCTCCCAAGCCCAGGCTGTTGCAGGCATCTGGCGAGTAAACAAGAGAATGGGAATCTCCCTCTCTCCCCAGGCCCCTTTCATCCACTTGTCTCTATATCCTTGCTCCTTGAGTAAGTTTTTACAAAATGAATTATTTCCTTAAAAAGGGAGAGGTTGAGAAATCAAACAAGAAACCTGAAACAGTAAAAAACAACCTGTGGGATATATTATACTAATTATTTTTACAAATATAAAAAAATATGTTCTATTCATTTGTATAAAGCCTAGACAATTCTCACATCCATTTTCACCATTACACATTCTGAAACGTGATAAGCATCCCCGTCTCCAGCCACCGCACCTACCTGATAATAGAAGTATATTCTGTGCCTAGCCAACCAGTGATAAACTCCCCTCATCTGAGGAGCTATCAATAAGCAGCTGCCCCTTTCCATATTTAGATAATCCCAAATCCATTAAATCTTCAGTGTATTTACATGTATGTGTGTGTGTGTTCACACATGTGTGCAGATGAATGTAATTATTTGCTTTAGTATCACTGCTATCACTGGACTTATCTCTTGGTATCCTAACTCTAACCAGGCAGACTTACTGGAACAGTTTGAAGATGGGCAAAAATATTCCTGGGAATCTGGTGGCAGGCAGGCCAGCACTGAGAGGGGGTGCTGCCAATGATGGGGAAAGGATACAAAAGGAAAATTCTGAGACAAACTCAGCCCCAGGTTGGGTATCAGAGGTCTGGAAGTGCAAAAAGGGTGAAGAGCTCTGGATGAAAACCATACAGACCTTGCAAGGCTGAATATCATACAACACTTCAAATTTAGTTGGGTTATGGGATTGAGACCCAGGAAGCAAAATGGTATCATCCATTCTGGCTGATATTTTATTCTGTTGAATACTAAGAGTATGTATTTATAAGTTAATCAAATACTTTAGTATCCAGATGTGATTATTGTGGGTAATTTCCTTATGTAACCATTGGATACAAAACCTGATTCTGAATCACACGTTTTTATGACTTCCCAGATAACTTTTAATTGCAGTCTGGGTTCATTTTCAGTTTGAGACATTGCCAAGCAAAGTGGAGGTATTATTTATACGTGAAGTATCTTTGCATTCAAAGAGCTAAACAACAGAAGGCAACTAGGTTGGGTGTCAGGATATTAGATGTATAAGACCTAACACTTGCCTAAGAAATATTGCCAAGGAAGTATCACTGGAGTTTAGAAAAGAGGAAGACTTGGGGCAGGGGGGTCCAAGGAGGATGAATTGGGCAGGCATCAACCACACTTGGCCCTGAGTGGCCATGTGTGCCCCCTTGCTGATCACAGGCCTAGCCTTTTGCCTCGATCTTGGAGAGCTTGCAGCTGATGTCTTGATTAGGCTCTTTGTCTATTTTTGACTCTGCTCCCTAATACTTAAGTCATCAGGTTTACACCATAGAGATCCATTTTACTCGAAAACAAACAAAAGCTTTTACAATGCCAAAAACCAGTACCGTACAATTTTGCCTTACAAACTAGAAACATCAATTCCCAAATCCAAATCCTTTTAATGTTGCAGTGGTTGAACTCTTAATTATTACTTTTTAAATAGTTGCTTTATGGAAATGGTTTTTTATGTATGACTTATAATTTTGTACTACTTAAAACACAGAATTTATGCGTTAACCTTAAAGTTTTCTGAAGAGGAAAAGAATAAAAGAAGACAACTCATAATGAGAAATCTGAAGTTCCAATCTCACATTTGCATGGGATGGAGTGTACAATAATGTAAATCACTATTATACTAAGCGCTATGACCACAGGTGATTTGAATACAGCTCTGCTTTGAAGCGCTATCTGGCTTTTCCCTTCTTCAATGTGACTGTTCTAAACTTAGAAGTGGTTTTGGAGCTATGATTTTTGTTCTCTTGAAACATTGCAATTTTTTTCCCCATCTCTTTTTGGATATTGAAGTTGGCCTTGATGTTGCTTCCAATGGGAGTTTACAGGAGGCAAACCCTGCTTAAGTGCAAAAGCTTGTGGGTCCTTCCCTTTTTCTCTACTTTGTTTGATTAGTTTACATCAAATTCACTGCTGCTTGATCATCTAGTTGTATTTTGGTTTTATGCTTAAAAAAATAAAGATGAAAAACAAGAAAGAATAAATTTCCCTGGCATGAAACCAAAATATACACAGAAATAAAGAGATATGGATTACTTGAGAAGGTAAATCCATCCCGAGCAACTGACTATATATAGTCTGGATTATCTGTATTTCTATCATTGTCTCATTGAAAGCTGCTGATAAACCACATATTTCTTCCACCTCATCACGAACTAAAATTCTGTCTGCTTTAATACCTCCCAGGATGCCTTGTGTCAACACTAGTTTAAAAACTAATAATATGTTAATACACAGAATGCCAGCACAATTCAACAAATATGCTGCAAACCGCCAAAATTGGGAAAGTCAGTGTGTCTCAGACCTTTTTAGATCTAGTGCAGTCATACAATTTGTGAGTCTGCATTGGCTTGTGACCATATGAATGAATCCATTGAGATGGGAAAGCAAATTGTTGGTGCACAGAAGAAAGAAAAGCACTACTGATGGACAGACAGCAGCAGATTGCCCAGAAAGAGGCTTGTTTAGTCTTGTTATTATAGTTTGGGGAGAAGGCATGGAAAAAGCACAGCATAACATTTTTTTTCAAGGAAGGAGAGCATTAACAAAATGGATTTAACATAATATCAGTTCCTACTTTAAAAATATTAATACTAACCTATGTTGTTATGTGGCAATGATGCCTTTTTAAAAATCCTAATGAAATGCCAGAAAAGATTTGTGCAACTGTTGCAAAACTAAAACAATCTCATGAATTTGAGATGTACACAAATTCCATTTCATACAAATAATTCATCATGGGAAATGCATGAATAGGATCAATCTTCAAGGCATAAACTTCTAAATGTCTCCCTTTTATCTAAATGCAGAAAAAAAACTGGGGAAAATACCATGTACAGAACATGAAATGCACACACTTTCCTAGAACAAGATCCTGCTGTGGCCAATTCTACCAGGCTAGCTCTTCTAGTTACCTCAATCTGAATAAGAAACGCTGTTAAACTTAACAAAGAACATCTGTTTTTCATTTAAGGCACATTTGAGTGTTCATTAAAGTGTCCTAACTGCTCTTTTCTTTCTCTGTTTCACAATGGCTCTCCTTCTAATACTGTTGCAAGTTCAGCACGTGACTTAAGAAACCTCAGAGCCATTGTGGCATTTCCTTTGAACAAGGCCAGGAGAAACAAGGGGGAAAGCTGAAGTCTCTAAGTTTAATAACATTTTATTACCATTCACCTTTTCCATACTTCCTAGGGGTGTTTATTTTCTACAATTATTCAACTAGGCTTCACTGAACCTGAGTACCCCAGGGGCCTTCATTCCTGTCTACAGGGAGGCCCAGGAAGGCAGAACTTGAAAATGAGTTATTGGTATTAGCCCCATTGATGGAAGTATTTGGTCACCTTTTATGGGAGGAGAAATCAGTTCAACATAGTTTAAATGCAAGGCCTTAGATTGCTTCATTTTGCCATATTCATTAATCCATATAATTTATGCTGAACGTCAAAGTCACCATTTTTCAAACATTGCCTTTGTTAGCTTGAAAGCATTAGTTCATTAAAACTAACAAATGAACTTGGATACTTACTTACTTAAAGATACAGAAAATATTTTATAGACTTCCAGGGCAGATCTATCAGATTTTAACCAATAAATTGCATCCAAATAGAATCAAGAATATTTTCATTTTAATAAACAATTAAAAATGTCTAATCTCTTAAGCATACAGTTACATTGATTTGGGAAAAAAGTGTATTTTAAAAGAATGCTGCTAAATACATCTCTAAAATAAAAAGAATTTGTATTTTAGGTAATTTAGGTCAAATTACAATAATAGAATACATTGGTACATCTCTGTTAAGAGAAATGCAGAACTGTCTGTGGCTGGAAAACTAGTAGAGAAGTCAACACTCTCAGTACAAAATAAATCTTTGTCAAAGATCACTTATCTAATGTGATGAATTAGATGTTCCAAATGCTGTAGATGAAAAACAAAGCCTGACGCATAGTAGGCTGTTAACACATATGAGGATATGTTTATTGAATAGAGAGGTGGAGGAACCTATCATTCCATTTCATGAATAAGGGACTTGCATATTAGCATTTTGTATGTTTAGCATTTCTGACTTCCTGAACAGTTTATCCTCCTGGGATACTCTGCATAGAGAGGATGGTTCTCATTTGTGGGTTCCTACTGCAACATTATTCCTGCTGATAAGAAGGTGAACTCTAACTCCAAAAATTGTTAAGATTTGCCAGATTAGGGGGTTTTGGTCATTTGGGCAAAAGCCACATAATTTTTAATTTCGGCATTATTGAAACAAATAAGTGCTCTATGAAAATTAGCTATGAAAGTAGGACCTTAGAAATCACACACACACACACACACACACACCTTTCAAAAAATCTATGAAAAAAAAAATTGAAAGATAAGTTTACTTTGTTGCCCAAAATTTTGAAATCCATGCATAGCATTTTTCATAATATACATTTTCCATGAACTGTTGGAGACCCTCCATAAACACAGATTTCAAAAGTTTTTGCACAAAGGGGCCAGTGATGAGGTGTAGACATCTAGGCCTCCACCTGTAGTGCCGGCATTGCATGTGGGCACCAGTTCAAGTCCTGGCTGCTCCATTTCTGATCCTGCTCCCTGCTAATGCACCTGGGAAAGCAGAGGAGTATGGCCCAAGTGCTTGGGCTCCTGCAGCCATATAAGAGGCCCAGAAGCAGCGCCTTGCTCCTGGCTTCAGATTGGCCTAGCTGTTGAGGCCATTTAGGACTGAACCAGTGGATGGAAGATCTCTCTCTCTCTCCCTCTCTCTCTGTATCTCTGCCTTTCAAATAAATAAGCCTTAATAAAAAGTTTTTGCACCAAAAATAAATTTATATTTAAATGCCATTTCTTTAAAAAACTCTAAAGTTTTTGCTTTTTAAAAACTTTTATTTGTTTATTTTACAAAAGGGAGACAGAGGGAAAGACAGAGCATCAGAAACCACCTGCTGGTTCACTTTCCAAATGCCCATGACAGCCAGGGCTGTGACAGGTTGAAACCAGGAGCCCATAACTCAATTTAGGTCTCTCATATGGGTGGCAGGGACCCAATAGCTTGAGCCATCACTGCTGCCACCCAAAGTGCACATTAGCAGGACCTGGAATCAGGAGCAGAGCTGGGACTGGATCCCAGGCACTCCAGTTTGGAATGTGGGCATTCCAAGTAGCATCTTAAGCATTATACCAAATAGCATCCCTGCATATTTGGAAGTATCCTCATATATACTATTTATTGTAAAGGCATATACACATATATAAATGTAATACACACACACGTTTAAAACACAAGCTAATTAATACTAGTAAAAATAATTCACAACTATTCATGAAGTAATGCTTTGTTGGTATGGCCTAAGCCACTGCATGCATTTGAGAGAAAAAAGTACTTTTAATTAAAATTTATTTGTCCTACAGTAAAATCTTTAAGTCACAGTTTTCATCTTCTCTGATACTCAGTACTTACACTCTAGCATTTTTGCTCAGTACTTTACATGTGTTATCTCTTTTGATCTTTTCTCATAACCATTCAGAAGAGTTATTCACTTTCGTTCCTGTATTTACTACAGCACCAAAACACAGATACTTGGAGAGATTAACTATGTTGTCCAGAATCACACATAAGTCAAACAGTGGCAGGGCTAGAAATCTGAATTTGCAGCCTCTTAATTCATATTCCAATACAAAGATAATCCTAAGAGTCCAGTAGGATGGTACAGTAAATTAGGTTAATAAATATTAAAATCTTGTAAAAGAGAAATCGATATTTTTTGGAAAAGTATGCTGCATCATCAGCCCTGATTTGGGCTAAAAGCATCCAATTGAGTCACATCTAGAAATAACCCATGGAGAAGAATTGATTCCCATGCAGGAGACTGGAGCCAGCCTAATGTGGGATGCTGGCCAAGGGGTTGTTATGCTTGAGCCAACTAGAACCAGAGCTGTAAAGGTTCTTGACAAGGCCAGACATGGAGAATCTAGGGAGTAAGAATGGGGTCTTTCTAGGGGCCAGAGTCAAAAGCCACATTAGTCATCTTAAGATTCTAATAATTTTATTTTGTCACTATAAAATACTTATAAGACACTTGTGAAGGATGGAGGTTTATTTTGGTTTTGGAGGGTCACAGTTTAAGAACAAGTAGGTCCCATTGGTTCAGCCATTTGGTGAAGCTAGAGGACACCAATAGGGTAACAAAGGCAGGAAGATACCAATAGGGAAACGAGTGTGAAGGAAGAATCACATAGTAGCCAGCAGACAGAGAGGGTGACTGGATCTGACTCAGGCTTTTTTAACCAACCGTCTCTTAGAACTTCCTTCTAAGGACACTCCCCCAATGACCTAAGGACTTCCCAGTAAGCCCACCTTCTTCACACCACTATTGGATCAACACCCCATGCTCCCAGCACCATCAGTCAGTGATTTGTGAGTGAATACGGGAGCCAAATCATGTTCAAACTATAGCAAAGATCAAACCTAAAGGTCAAGGGGGAAAAGATAAGGAGCAATCATAAGGCAGACAGTTGGAAATAAACTGTGAGACAAAAAGAAACTGGACAAAAATTAGGGTCTAAGAACATGGTATAAGAGAGCCTGGCACTCACTAAGTGGATAAAACTTTGTAGAATCAAGGTACTACCAAAAACCCTTCAGGAAATCGGGGAAATCCTTGATCCAGCATTGATGGTTATAGATAGCCTACAATGTACTTCCTCAAATAGTCATTTCCCTAGTATTAATTCAGATTCTAGACAAGAAATCTATTAATACCTATTTGTTGGATACAGATCATGTTCTCAGTCCTCTGTTAAGTGCAATGAGAAAGAGAAAGGAAATAAGATACAGTCTTCATTTCCCAGGCTTGCATTCAGGTTAGCAGGAGTAGTGGGGGTGGGTGGGACACGATCTATCATCTCCCTCCCCCCAAATTTATATTCAGTGAGCATCTCTCACGTAACCCATGCACATATCACATAAATTCACCCTGCCTTTGGGATGTGTCTTGAATCCAATACTTTCTTTTGCCTCCACTCCGGTCTGAGCACACAAGCCTAGACCAGCAATCCCTAATGTCACTGTTCGGTGGATGACTAACTCTGTGAGATGCTTAGAGGCATTAAACTGCCCATCCAAATATGAAAGAAAAAGAAAAGGTTTTGGGTTTAGATAAGAGTAGGAAAGACAGAGGCAAACATAATTAAATCAGTGTCTTGAATGAAGAACTGTGTAGTCTTTAAAACAAGCTAATTTTCTTTGGGCTTCCCTCAAAAGACATTACAGGGGCCAGCACTGAGGCATAGTGGCATCCCATGTGGGTGCCTGTTCGAGTCCAAGCTGCTCTGCTTCTGATCCAGCTCTCTGCTGTGGCCTGGGTAAGCAGGAAGATAGTCTAAGTGCTTGAGCCCCTGCACCTGTGTGGGAGACCTGGAAGAAGTTCCTGGCTCCTGACTTCTGATTGGGTCAGCTCCGTCTGTTGCGGACATTTGGGGAGTGAACTAGAGGATGGAAGATCTCTCTGTCTGCCTCTGCCTCTCTATAACTCTGCCTTTCAAATAATAAGATTAAATCTTTAAAAATAAAAAATAGGGCTGGCACCGCGGCTCAATAGGCTAAACCTCCGCCTTGCGGCGCCAGCACACCGGATTCTAGTCCTGGTCGGGGCGCCGGATTCTGTCCCGGTTGCCCCTCTTCCAGGCCAGCTCTCTGCTGTGGCCTGGGAGTGCAGTGGAGGATGGCCCAAGTCCTTGGGCCCTGTACCCCATGGGAGACCAGGAGAAGCACCTGGCTCCTGGCTTTGGATCAGCGCGATGCGCCGGCCACAGCGCACCAGCCGCAGCAGCCATTGGAGGGTGAACCAACGGCAAAGGAAGACCTTTCTCTCTGTCTCTCTCTCACTGTCCACTCTGCCTGTCAAAAAATAAATAAATAAATAAATAAAAATTAAAATTAAAAAAAATAAATAAAATTATTTTTAAAAGACACTACAATCAGTATTTTCAATCTTACTTAATCACGAGTCTCTTTTCTTGAGGGAAGTCTTTCCAGAAAACTGAGAATGCCACTTTGGGAAGTATTAGTCTACGTAACTGAATTAGACTCTAAAAGGTACCCTCCATAAATTCTCTGCCACCTCAAACCATTCCATACATTTCTACCACAATGTTTTCCTGAAAGTATTATTTTTCATGTATCATCCACCTAATCACAACTTTCAAAGGCTCCCCTGTAACTACTTATAAAGCTCAGATTTGGCAACTTGTCAATATATAATTCTCTATTCAGTTAGTCTGATCTACTCACACATTATCCCAGTCTCCACATATTTGCTGTTCATATTTTTCAGGAATATAATTTTGAATACTCCACTAGTCTTAGGCTCACAAAATTTTCAAGATTTTGCATAAGAATCACTGGAATTCCTCTTGAATACTTCCTTCTCTGAACTTTTACCAAACTTACTTTTAGACAATGCATATTTCACTCTCCAGTATACATAAAAACCCTCCCATATTAACAGCCACGCTTTTGTTTTCTTTTGTTTTTAATTTTCCTAAGACCTAGGACAATTCTGTACAAATAGAAGTAGAAAAGGATAAGATAATGAACATAATAAAAGTAAGTTACATTTAGTATCTAGTGAAGTTTTGTTTGCCGACAACTGCCAAATGAGGAGGCTGGATGTGGTACGATTCAGAATGGCTCCTTGAAGAAAGAAAGGATTTGTGGCTTCCACACATTCCCACGAGGCTTTTACCACTGGAAGGCTGTATCAATTTGCCAGAGCTGCCGTAAAAAAATTCTAGAGATTGGGTGGCTTAAGCAATCAAAGTACATTTTCTCCCAGTCCTGCAGGTAAGCAGTCCAAGAACAAGGTATCTTCAGTTGTTTCCAAGGCCTCTTTCCTTGGCTTGCAGATGGCTTCCTTCTTGCTGTGCATGTTTGTGTCTTAATCTCGTCCTCCTCCTCCCATAAGGACACCATTTGTACTGGACAAGGGCCCACTCATATGACCTCATTTCATCTTAATCATTTCTCTCTAGGCCTAAGCTTCAAATGTAGTCACGTACTGAGGTAACGAGGGTTAGGATATCAACATATGTTCAACATGCAAAGGATCTTCAAAAAGTCCATAGAAAATGCACATTAGAAAAAACCACACTTATATATTAATAGTTGTTGCACCAAAATAAACATCTTTAAATTTCATTTTCCATGAACTTTTGAAGTACTCTTGTATTTTGGGTTGACATAATTCAACCTATAAGAGATGTTTTTGAGTAACTGATTCAAATGAATGGAATGAACCAGACAGAATGAACAAAAACTAAAATAAAACAACAAGACATTGTGAGAATTACAATGGTATTATTTCAAGTTTTCATTTGTAATTTGCCTTGTAAGATATGGAATCAACCCAGATGTCCATCAACCAATGACTGGATAAATAAGTTGTGGGGTGTATACACACACACACACACACATACATATAGATGTATATAGTATGTAATATTACTCAGCCATAAAAAAAGAATGAATCATTGTCTTTTGCCACAAAATGGATGCAATTGGAAACCATTAAACTTAGTGAAATAAGCCAATCCCAAAAAGACAAATACCAGGTTTTCCCTGATCTGTGGTAACTAATAGAGTACCAAAATTGTAATGTATAGGAGTGAAATTGACAGTTTGAGATTTGATAATTGTTTACAGTCCTTGCCTCTACTGGTGAGGAACAATGGTTGTTTCTTCTTACTATTTGTTGAACTCTTTATTTAATATAGGTTCACTCTTATGAGTATAAAATCAACTGAAAGTAGATCATTATAAAAATTAAGAGAGGGAATAAGAGAGGAAGGAGGAGAAAGGGTGGGGTTGTGGGTGGGAAGGAGGGTAGAGTGGGACATATCACTGTTTCTGAACCTGTATTATGAAGTTTCTTTATATTAAACTTTTTAAAAAATAGCAAGAGTGTCGTAGGAATCAACAGAACATAATACATTTACTACTCCTTAGTATCTCTATACCATTCATCTGGAAAATTGTAATTTTAAGAGTTTTTATTTGTTCCTAATAAATTAATTGTTAATTATAGAAAAAAAATAAGTTGCTTTAAATGGTTTTAGTTTTTCATTATTCTTTACTCCAGAATAATTCCTGATACATGGTCATAAAGTTTTTGAAAATAAAGTTGACTATCTTTTCTATTTCAGAGAACCCATGAGACAAGAGTTCACGGAGATACATGCTACTATACCTACGGCCCATTAACCACATGGTCCCACATGAAACAACCCTACCCTCTGGAACTCTACGCAGAAGAAATTCTCCTTTAGTTCCACATACTATCACTTCTTGAAGTATGACAGATACATAATTGGCAAATTTTCCTTAGAATTTAACATTTTCATAGATCGTTGGTATTTGGAAAATCAGTCTGCTGCACACATGAACACGTTGAAAGAAAGATTTGAATAGGGGAGAAAGAATGTGAAAATTTCAGGACTTTCTAGTTTCTCTTAGGATTTGTTAGAATATTTTAATATTAGGAATTAAGAAAGTAAGGGGATATTCTCCCAAAGTCACATGAATGACTTCAGATAAAACATTCTTAAATCCAAATAGGGAAAGAGGCACAAAAGAAATGGAAATATCTAGCATATTCATACTGTCAATCAGTCAAAAAGAAATAATAATTCTCCAATATTTCCTACAAGAGCTCAGAGAACTGCAGTTTCAATGGGGACGCAAGCAAACAAATTCTCATCAAGAAAGTACGAGGTTAGCAAAGGCCAGAAACTGGCAAGGAACGTGCCCTGGCAATGTTGGGAGATAGAACATTCTAGAACAACAGGAAGAGTAAATAGGTTGCGTAACAGATATTATAAGGAAAAAGAGAGTCTAACACCTCTGAAGCCAAAGTGGTGAGAGAAGAGCAAAAAGTAAGCTTGGAGAGGCCACCAGGACCAGACCACGTCATGCAGTAGAGGCCTCTGGCTATGACCCTGAGCCAGGTGAGAAGCCGTGGAGGGTCTGGATAGAGGAATGACAGGATTTGACTTGCATTTGAGTGGGGACACTTCAGGCTTTGGAAAACAGACTGAAGCAGATGAAGCAGGGAGTCAAGAGGCTGTCTCAATAACCCAATGGGAGAATGGCAGCTTGCACAAGAGTGGAAGTAATGGGGTAATTGAGGAAGTGGTCGATTCTTGACATAGATTGTAGGTAGATCCAACTGATTTTGCTAATGCATTGAATATTGAGTGTAAAAGGAAAAGCAGAATCAAAACATAATACCATCCTTTTGTTTGTTTGTTTTTGCTTAACTATCTGAAGGAAGGACTTGTTATTAGTGTATTAAATTGGTACAGGCTCAATTGTTGGCTTCCCTCAATCAGAGTGTCTTTATAGACATTATTTCAGCTACAAATTGAAACTTTGAAAAATGATGTGTTTCAACATCTAGCACACAATTTCACACATACAGGTACTCCATTTCCTTCATAAGTACAATCAAATTGTGCATAAGCAATGGAATAAAGTATCTCAGTTTTCTGTTCACCTGTCTCTCAAAGACATTTTTGCATGTTGCCTCCATGACAAGAGAAACTGCTACACACACAAAAAAAGCATTCTACAATTAGATAAAATATTAATTCAACTCAGAAAAGCTATTCCTATTGGTTCTCTTGGTGAAAGACAAGTGGAATAATAGCAGTCTCCTTATAAAACAAAGAATTAGGAATTATATAGAAGGTGTAAGAACAATCCCCAGGAAACAAGATCCTTCAAAAGTATGGCTGAAATGCCATGAATGCTACATGGTTTAACTATGAAGTTGTTCAGTTTCTAGCAGGTAGATGTGAATTGATATTAACAATGCTCAGGGCTAAACTGACTGATGACTATAGGTCAGAGGGAAAAACTGGGTATTCAAAAGTTTAATACCAAATCTGAATTTGAAAAAATAGAAGTGTGTAATTATTACAAAAAGTCTATGTGTGGTTGAAGGCCTAAGTATACTTATCGAGACAAAGTTTTCTTAAAGTAATTTTACAAAATCAAGGCGATTTACATAAAAAACTGCCCATATAAACTTACGTATACAATGCACTGCAAGAAATTTATGGAAAATATGAAAAAACTATGCATGGATTTTTTTCACAAAAATAACCATGAATTTTAATTTTTAAAATTTATTTTTATTTATTTGAGAATCAGAGAACAGAGAAGAAAGAGAGAGAGAGAGAGAGAGAGAATGTTCCTATCCACTAATTCACTCTCCAGATGCCCACAACTGCAAGTTCTATGTTGTTGGGCAGGAGGTGGGGTGGGGTGGGGAATGAGGTTGGTCAGTTGAAGCCAGGAGCTGGGAATTCAATCCAGGTCTCCCATGTGGTTGGCAGGAACCCAACGAGTTGAACCATCATCTGCTGCCTCCCAGGGTGTGCATTTAACAGGAGGCTGGAACTGGGAGCAGAGCCAGAACTGGAACACAGGCACTCTGATATGGGATATGGATGGCCCAAGCTGCAGCTGAACAGCTAGGCCAAATACCTGCACCAAACTTTTCTTAATTCCATTATTCCAGGAACTTTTTGAGGTACCCTCATATTACATATGGCCATGCAGGGTCCATTTATGGACTCGTGAAAAAATTCACAGTCCTGAAAATGTGGAAAACACATACTTCAAGTGAGCAAAGTCAAGTTTTCCAGATTTATGGCTTCTAGCCACCCAATTCCTGCCCATCATTCAAGACTCGGGGAAACTGTCTTAGTTTTCTCTGACTCACACTGGCTCTTCTCTGAACCAACTCCATTTACTACAAATTCTACTTGCATGACCCATAATTACAACTGCTCCTGGGAAACTTTTATGTTGCCATTCTCTGCCTTCCATGCTTGTCATTAATTTAGTGTTTAACCTGTTTTACCAAAATGCATTGTGAGCTTCCTGAGGGCAAAGTACTTGTGGCTTTTTCCTTAGTAACTAAAAATGCAGTGATATAGGGACAACATGATGTTTATTACATGATGTTACATTACATTATATAAATAGATTCGCCTGTGATTGGTAAAATGTATTCATTTTCTTCCTTTTGACTATTAAAATTATCTACTGACACACAAGCTAAACAAAAGCGAGCCCTAAAATAAAGGATTGTCTGGAGCTAAAATAGCAGATGGCAATGATCCAATCATTGGTGCATCTCTCTCTCTCTCTCTCTCTCTCTCTCTCTCTTTCTCTCTCTCTCTCTCTCTGTCTCTCTCTATCTATCTCTATCTCTATCTCTATCTTAAAGGGAGAGGCAGAAAGAAAAAGAGAGAAACCAATATATAGAGATCTCCTATATGCAGGTTTACTCTCCCAATGCCTGCAAAAGCCTGAGCCAAAGCCAGCAGCCTGGGGAACTCAATCCTGGTCTCCCTAAGTACATGGCAGGGACTCAAATAATTGAGCCACAACTGCTGCTTTCCAATGTGTACATTAACAGGAAGCTGGCATCAGGAGTGGAGCCAGAGTTCAAACACAGGCACTCTAATATGGAATGCAGGCATCCCAAGCATCACTGTACCACGTGCCCACACCTCGAACCACTGAATTAAGAATAATAAAGAAGGAGGTAGGGAGAAAGCTAGCAAGAAAAGCACAAGACTATTTAGATGCTCCTTTACTTTGTCTTAACTTTCTTTATGGTGTTTCCCATCCTGCTAAATTTAAGCATACATCACTTTATATAATCATAATTTAAAATAATCTAATGTTACCCTGTAAAGAGAATCTACACAGTTCTATGAAGAAACTCTCTGGTAGCTACTCCTTTTTATTTTAGTTGCTTATTTGAGAGGTAGAGTTACAGACAGTGAGAGGGAGGGAGGGAGGGAGAGAAAGAGAGAGAGAGAGAGCGAGTGAGGGAGCTGGGCTGATCCAAAGCCAGGAACCTGGAGCTTCTTCCTGGTCTCCCACAGAGGAACAGGGATGGCAAGGACCTGGACCATCTTCTACTGCTTTCCCAGGCCATAGCAGAGAGCTGAATCAGAAGAGAAGCAGCCAGGACTAGAACTAGTGCCCATATGGGATGCCAATGCTGCAGGTGGAGGATTAAGCTACTGCACCACAGTGCTGGCCTCTTGGTAACTACTTTTACTAACAACTCCTAAGAAAACCTCCTGATCCAGGGTCTTCTCTCAGAAATATTCAAACCACTTTAATGTTGTACAGATTAAAGGCTGGCCTTGAGGTACAATGGATTAAAGCATTGCCCACAGCACCAGCATCCCATATGGGTTCCAGTTCAAGTCCCAGCTGCTCCACTTCCAATCCAGTTCCCTGCTAATATTCCTGGGAAATTAGCAGAAGATGGCCCAAGTACTTGGTCCCCTACATCCATGTGGGAAACCCAGATGAAGGTCCAGGCCTCTTGCTTCAGTCCGGTCTAGGTCTGGCCATTATGGCTATTTGGGGAGTGACTCAGCGGAAGGGAGATATCTCTCTCTCTTGGTCTCTCGATCTCTCTCTATCTCTCCCTCTATCTCTGTAACTCTGCTTTTCACATACATAAAATAAATCTTTTAAAAAATTGCATATATTCGGGCCAGCGCCGTGGCTCACTAGGCTAATCCTCCGCCTGTGGCACCGGCACCCCGGGTTCTAGTCCCGGTTGGGGCACCGGATTCTGTCCCAGTTGCTTCTCTTCCAGTCCAGCTCTCTGCTGTGGCCGGGGAAGGCAGTAGAAGATGGCCCAAGTGCTTGGGCCCTGCACCCGCATGGGAGATCAGGAGGAAGCAAGCACCTGGCTCCTGGCTTTGGATTGGCTCAGCGCGCCGGTCATAGCAGCCATTTGGGGGTGAACCAACGGAAGGAAGACCTTTCTCTCTCCCTCTCTCTCACTGTCTAACTCTGCCTGTCAAAAAAAAATTGCATATATTCAAGTATCCCAAAAGGCTGATTAAGGCAATGGGCTATGATGCCTGCTTGTGTAATGTGTCTCCACTTTGTTATTATGAATTTCTACCCAACTAAGACATGATAGATTTTAAATATCTAAATACACGAATGTATTTCTCCCGTATCATCAGGTTCATTTTCATTTCAGTTCTTTAAAACTTTTGCTACATATTGTCAAAAATATCGTTACCCAAGGACATTTTTTCTAAAAATCATATTGAAAAAAACAAACAAACAAACAAACCTGTAGAGCTCCAGGAATCTTTTGGGAAAACAATGGAAACACCTGAATATTCCAAAGTCTTCCAAACAGAACCTAGGCATCTTAAATGATGTGACATAACGTACATGAAAGCAAACTATAAACTAAAACACTATTAAAATGCAAGATCAGATGACAGAGCCCACAGACTACCCAATGCAAGATTTACATTTCATTTATGTGTATTTACAGTAAGTAAAACTTTAAAAACAATGTTTTAAACAGCCCATTCCCAGGAACGTACCCTAACAGAGAGCCATTTTTTATTTGCCTGGTGTATATATGGCACACTTACCCCATGCCCTTGCCCTTCCCCAATAGTACCATTTAGTACAAACAGAGAAATAATTTGTTTAGCGATCTAATCAGGAGAGGCTGCACACAATAAAAGAAAGCATTCTGGTTTTTAAATGAATAAAAATTGATTGTGTCCCTATAAAAACTAAATTGGCAGAGTGTTAACTGCATTTCACATAAACATCTGCAGCAGACTGTGCCTCTCCGCTGTGCTGTAATGCAATATAGGACACTTAGGAATAAATGCAGCCTCCAGATGAGTTCAGGGAGATTTTCTAAAAGCACCTGATGAGATTGTAAAAATTGGATTAGTCAGAACTGCTAATGACACTTAAGACAAAGGGAAATCTTTGAACAAAATTATTTTGCGCTTCTTCTCTCTTGATAAATTATATGCAAATTAATGTTGATTGAAAAATGTTTGCCTGGAAGGTAAATTCTCACTAATCAAGTAAGGTCATCTTTCCTCAAATATAGTACTTCTCATTAGGGATACTTTAAAATGAATCATGCTGTTTCCTCTCTGCAAACTATTGCAATAAACGGTATGATGATGGTAGAGACATTTATATTCTATCTTTTGCATGTTCCTGGGTAGTATAGTATTATAGTTATAATTACGATGAGTATACATTTATATTATTCTTGGTGCTAGCTGTCTGCATATGTATGTATTAATTTTGTGTGTATACTCTTTATATATAGTACATGTATATAATCACATCCACATAACTATGGATATAGCTATCACATAAGTAATTCAAAAAGTTTATGGGAAAATAAAATTAAAAGATAAGTTTATTTTGGTACATAAAAGTTTTTCCAGGGGTCAGCACCATGGCTCACTTGGTTAATCTTCTGCCTGCGGTGCTGGCATCCCATATGGACGCTGGGTTCTAGTCCCTGTTGCTCCTCTTCCAGGCCAGCTCTCTGCTGTGGCCCAGGAAGGCAGTGGAGGATGGCCCAAGTGCTTGGGCCCTGCACCTGCAAGGGAGACCAGGAGAAAGCACCTGGCCCCTGGCTTCGGATTGGTGCAGCACGCTGGCTGTGGCGGCCATTTGGGGGGTGAAGCAACAGAGAAAGAAAGACCTTTCTCTCTGTCTCTATCACTTCTATAACTCTACCTGTCAAATAAATTTTTTTTAAAAAAAGTTTTTCCATGAACTTTTTGAGAATCCTTTGTGTATATTTTCAGCTACCAAACTTTTTTTTTTTCCCCATTCACTAGTTGGAGGCAAAACTGTTCCTTCTGTCAGAATTTCTTAGATAGTTTCATTCTTGGCACAATTTTTTAAAAATTTCAGTGCCAGTGGTTCAAGTAAATTATTCTGTAATTTATCCCCTCTACTAAAATTCCAATGTATGGTGTTAGAAAGAGCAGAGTTCAAATTCCAGCTGGTGCCAGCTTTCAACCCAGAAACAAGTTTATAAAGAATCAGCATTAAAATTTGGAACCTGAGGATTATCCTCAAAGTTTCAGTTTCTCCAACTGAAGCAGAGGATGGGGGACTTCCATCTGTTTCTCTGTGTCTCTTGTCTTTCAAATATATACAAAGGAAATTTAATGTTAAGACAAGTCATGCTTTAAAATGGAGATACTGGATATATGTGCAAGATTTAAGTAAATTAAACAATTCCACTTTACCAAAGACAGAAATTTTATTTGCATAAGTTAGAGGAAACTGAGGTAAGATTATATACTACCACATAGAAAGGTACATATGTATCTTCGCAGTGAGAGTTAGGAAGGTGAAATTAAATAACTGTTCACTAACAGTACTAGATGATCTGAAGAGGGTATATATTCTGAGAAAAATGGCATTCATAAGTGTTTCTTACCAATTCTGAAAGGGACAAGCATTGTATAATCACAAAAGTAAGAAAGGTATAATAATTTAAGAAGCAAGATATTAAAGAATAATAACTGGGAATATTTAAAATTCATAAAATATTTAAATCAGGGATCTAACCAGAAATCTGTTGCAGTGGGTCATATATGAAGAATTCTGGATACTTGCTTCTGATACTGCAAGAGAATCAAGAAGCAATCTTCCAAATTCCCATGGACTTGGGAGTCCTAGACAAATTCCTTATTGTGTTGTTAATTCTCACCAAAGAACAACAAACAAAAAGGAAGCAAAATTGTCCTCAATTTATATTTTCTTTCCCAAGAATAACAAGAGTATTTTGCAATTATTCTTGTGTGCTAAAGAGCAATCTTTAGGGGAAAATAAAACAAATACTGCAGCATAGAATCATAACCAACTAAACATCACTAGCAAGTAGTCTTCAAGGAATTAAATTAATGAATGATGTGATATATTTCAATATAATAAATAATCCAAATACATAATAAAGTAAGTAAATTCAAACATGTACTGCCTTACATTTATAAGGCATTGTGCTATAAACTGAAGAACAGCAGTGATGTCAGTCACAATTCTTGTCCCTAAGGATCATCAGATCTCATGGAAGTATTACAGACACTTGAAATATTTAATAAGATTAACATGAGTGGTATAGGCAGGAAATGCTGTCAGGGTTAACAAATGCAGAGTGAATGATGCCATGATTTCATGAAGGATGTGAGGTTTACACTGATGTCTAGAATGTGGAGAGTAAGCATAGGCAGGGAGAAAAAAGTGGGTATCCAAGTGGAGGGTTTACGAGAAACTGGACAAAGCACTATGAATGCAGGAGTGTGGGTGAGATTGGCTCAGCCGTAGTGAGGGCTCTCAGCAGACAGAGTATCAGGAGATAGATCTCTGGCAGCAGCCCATATAGTAACATGGTAAAACTTACTAAGAAGGATCAAATCTGCATGTTGAGTTTGAAGGACAACTTTATGGATCTGACATATCTTAGCAGTTAATAGACTTGGTATCCAGAAGGAATCTTGTGAGCAAGAGGTTGGCCAGAGCAAGCAATGAGTCAAATTCAAACAGCCAGGTAACACTGGAACTTGACTAGCGAGGCTACTGTTAGGTTTCAAGAAGCAAATCAGACTTCTCTTGACCTATTTTGGGTCAAGACCCTTTTGAGTCATCTTCTGACCCAAAGATGAAGCCAGAGGTTTATAGGCAAACACACACACACACAGGAACCCAATTCAGTCACTGAACCATTTAGTTAGTGAGAGGCCTACATGGTTCTGGTAAGCTCAGCCTCAGAAAGGTTAACACCTTTTCCTTGCTCACAATAGGGGGTAGCATCAAAGCCAGAAGTAGAGCCCAGAATGATTGACTGCCTATTTATAGCTTTAATGCAACACCACCTGTCTATGCTCAGCTCTACTGCTAACCACTGCTTGATTTCTTGAGCTTGTTGGGTTTCCAGTGAATAGGAAGGATTGTGACCCGGTAGTTATCCCAGTCACTATAAACTGGAGGTTAACATATGTAAGAACCATGGGAGAGACCACTGTAAGCCAAGGTTTCATAGACTGGTCAATCACTCTGTCCCAGGAAGCACTTTGAGTGAGTGCTGCTAAATGTCCTTCCATTTGCTCAGGATTACAGGACAGGCACTTCAAGCGACTCCTACTTTCCTATTCATTAATTCAGTAAACACTCATTGGACTTCTACATAATTTCCATCATTCATGGAATTCCTTATCATTCAATCTTCTGTGAGTGTCATGGGAATAGAACTGTAAAGCTTACTGGGCTGTGTCAATGTTTCCCTTATAGATGTGAAGCCAGTTGCAAGAATATTCATTCATTCTTTCATTCTACAAATATTCAGTAAGTACCAACAGGTACTAAAGAAAGCACCCCAAGTAGTGTTGTACTTAACAGGAAGACTTTCAGCTCCTTTACTAAATAGGATATGCGACTTAGCTCCAATCGTGAATATATACATCTGTATATGTATACACATTTATGGACAATAAATGTGTTCATAGCCATAAAACACCTAGAGTAGGATCCACAGGTAAGTCTCCACTAAACATGCTATTATGATCGCTACTTTAGAGTCAGCCATGTCAAAGATCTCTTCTAGAGGCAGGGATACTGTGTAGGGCTTTGAAGTGCTAATAAGCACTTTCTACTAAGAAGAACTACATGAGGGCATTAGAGGTAGACAAAAATATCCTGTGAAAATGATGGAGCTGTCAGGCAACACAACAGGGGCTATCCTTTCTGGATGGAATCAGAAGATTGTCAAATCGTAAAAGGCCCTGTGTGCTCAGCTAGCAGGTGTGAGTTTTATATCAAAAGCTATGGAAGCTATGGAAAGCCATCAGAAGATTTTGTGATGGGGGTATGGCATGATCAACTTAGTACTTCAGAAACATCATTCTGGTGGTGCTAATGGAAAAATCATGTGGATGCTTTTTAAAAAGATGTATTCATTTATTTGAAATGCAAAGTGACATCAATCAAAACCACTGATAAGTTCAAAAGCAGACCAAATATATATGCACAAAGTAGATGAAGGAAACAAAGATGTTCCAAGATGCAGGTCTGAATGACTTGAGGAACTACAACACAGCAGTCACAAGCAAGAAGTGTGATAAGAAATGAATATTGTAAGTATACAGAGAGAACAATGAAGATGGAAGCGCAAATAACCTGTTTTGAGTCACTCACACAGAGATTTCTAAACTCACCCAAATCATATTGGAAGGCTAACTTCTGTCTGCACCCCTCCCCAGCACCACTGGGACACTAATGGGAGTAATCTAGTGATTGGATCACCTGCACTCTAGCATTCTTTCAACGAACACCGTATGGTATATGTGCATAAAATAAGAAACAATACTGGCTTATCTATTTGACTTTTCTAGGTTGCTAACTACGGGACCACGTACAGATTAATGACTTTGCCCATGTCTCAGTTTTCTAGTATTTAAATGGCTACAATAATATAAGTATTGCTGCTATCAATTGAATGTCGATATGCTCTCTCCCTGCCCCCTAGGTCATATGTTGAAACCTTCATTTTCAGCAATGATATTTGAAGGCAGGGCCTTTGGGAGGAAGTCAGGGCTAGCACAGGTCATGAGGGTGGGGTCTTCATGATAGGACTGCCGCTAAAAAGAGGGAGGAAAGGCTGTGTGAGCACACAGTGAAAAGATGGCTATCTACCAGCCAGGAAGTGGACCTTCATCAGACACCAAACATGCCCACTCCTTGATCTTGGACTTCCTAGCTTGCAGAACCATGAGAAATCAATTTCTGTTGTTGAAGTCACTCAGTCTAAGGTATTTTGTTACAGCAGCCCTGGAAGACCATGATATTAGCCCACTCACAAGTTGTGAATGAGGATAAACTTAGATAAATTATAATAGTTAAGTTACTTAGCTCTTAGTATAAGTAATGTATTGTTCTAAGCTCTCCACACATAATATTTCTTTTAATTCTTCCAGCAGCTCTCTGAGGGGATGGACTGACCTATATTAATCAGTGCATCTCACGGGAAATGGATCTTTTCTTTCAAAGACATTTGAATCCCAGGGAAGCTGAACTGCTTTCTAGAAAATAAGATTTCTAGATAATAGGACCTTACGTTCCTGTTGGTTTGTGCTATCATAACATATAGGCATGAGACCTTCTCTCAAGTTTAGCTAGATGTGATTATATTTCAGCCTGAATTGTAGAGATCTGTAAACTGAAGGTAATTCTGTTTCTGTTTCTTTACGTCAGGATAACTATAAAACAATGTGGGCTATTTTACAGACAGTTGTATTGATTATGAAAGTCAAACCTTTTCTGGCATTCATCAAAACTTCTGAATTGGCAGATTCTCAACTTGTGCTTTATCATATGTTAACTGATGGCTTTCATATGTATTAACTGTATATCTGCACTTTACCATTATTTGGTTGATGGTACACTATCATGATTTTACAATAAGCAAACTGAGATCCTTGACAAAAATCATAGGACCAATACATAGACTGGGGACAGATACTCCATCAGTCATGTCCTGGCCAATATTTTATCAACAGTGATGTCATAACACTTTTATTTATGTGAGTTACAATTTGCAGTTTATTTTTTATTGTATTGCTTTAGTTTTTTATTTTAGTAATTTTTTATTATTTGTATAAGGTGAACAAATTTCATATATTTCACATATACTGATTTAGGAGTATAGTGATACTGTCTATATTTCCATAATTACCACTCACAACGAATGACAGGCAATATATGGTATTCCATTATATATTCTCAACTAATGAGAATTATATAACACAGAACAAATAATATCAATCAAGAAGCTATCATAAGACTATTCTAGATGGGCTAATTTAATTAGGATATGCCAGAAATAAACTGAAGAGAGAATATCATTCTAGGTGTTAAAATACAAGTTGGGGGGGCATTTTTCAAAGCAGTTAAGGCACTGCTTGGGACACATGTGTCCCCTCTCAGAATGCCTCCTGGGTTCAAGTTCTGGCTACTCTTCTGATTCCAGTTTCCTAGTAATGCTACCCTGGGAGGCAGCTGGAAATGACTCAAGTAATTGGGTCACTGCCACCCATATGGTAGACATGGGAGACCTGGACTAAGTTTCAGGCTCCTGGCTTCAGAAAGGATCAGCCCTGATGGTTGTGGCCATTTGGGGACTGAACCAGCAATTGGGGGATTTCTCTCTGCCTATTTCCCTGTTCCTCTGTTTCTGGCTCTCTGTCTTTCAAACAAATACAAATAAATTTAAAATGCTTAAAAATATGAGCTCAAGAAAATGGCCAGGTGAGAGAGATACTGCTAAGCAATCCCCCTGACATCCTGGGAACAGCGATGATTGATCAACATTTCTAGGAGGCCACACTGGAAAAATCTATGGCCAGAGACAATCAGGATCTCAGGAATTGGAAGTAAATCAAAGAAGTATTATGTTTAATGTGTAATCTGCATGAGTACTGTGCTATAATGAATATCTGCAACCCCACCCAGGACTGATTCAATGATTCAACTCTGACTTCCAAGAACACCTTTCTCCCATGCTCACCCTCCAAACTAAACTGGCTATGTATTCATTCATGCACTGAATTATACTAGTTTAACATATATTGGGTCCATGCTCAAACCCTCCAAGTCCTGGGAGAACCCTTCGGTAAAAGACATCTTCACATGTAATTTAAGTTTTCCCCTTATATAAAATAGGATACTTGAAGATGTTAGGAAAGTTAAAGTTTTAGAGAGCAAGTGGACAGATTTCTAAAAATACTAATCAACTTTATTTGTATACCTTTGGAATATGGGATATGTAATAATCTGAGTTCAAAAGTCTCTATAACCTGGACTCATACATGACAGAACTATGTGATCCATAAATTACTACTGACAGAATGGACACCTGGTTTGCTACATGTATTTGTTTCCAAGGAGTGTAGAATAGTGGTGTTTAATCTGCTTACTGAATGCTCAATTGACCTGTATCAGATTAATCTACGGTACCTTATATACTTTATACGGTTTTAAGTTTAGATACAAAATGCAATTCTGGCACAAGATGAATTCTTTTCAAAATCTAGAGTCAAGGCTCAATTCTCTCTTCCAACAAAGTCAAAGTGGTTCCTGAATGGATGAGTCAGAATAGGAATCAAGGTAGATTGTCAGGCTTAGACCTAAACCTGAGTGTGGTCCAGTGCTCTAAGGAAAAGATGTGTGAGGACAGACCCAGAAAACAGAGCAACAACAAGAGCTTACAGGAAACTCCATAGAAATTAAGTGCCATTTACCAAGAACAGAACACAAAACCACAGATCAAAAAGGAGAGCATGACCGAGAAAGGTTTTATGTGGATAGATTTTAGTACTAATTGTATATCATGAATTATTGAGGATTTACTCAAGTAACTCAGATTAGGATGTAAGAAAAGCAGTTGCTGCCATCTAATATTAGTTGGGAACCAGTTGGTACCATGGCAGGAGGAGAGCTAACCCGGCACTGAGTAAATGAACGTGTTCATATACTTCTTGCTTATAGTTGGTATGTAGCACAGCACTAAGCATACATGGAGAGGTGGAAATGTAGAAGCCAGAATTGTATTTTATATTACATTTATAACCTTACAAAGGGACTATACCCTTAAGCACTGCATAGATTTGAACTGTCTACACCATCAGGCAGATTTTACTTTGTGGGAGGTACTAATATTAAAACTATCTTTAGAACAATATTTCTCAAGATGGCCATTACCAGCCTATTTGTGGAAAATACGTAGTTCTAAGTGTAACTTTAAAATGTAATATTTTTTTTCCCAAGGAGCTAGAGACGATAATACAAACCATATGTGAAACTGGAGAGAAATGGAACTCAAATCAGACTCTATCAAAAAATCTCTGAGTTTTCACAAGGTAATTAACCCAATATTTTAACACTGTAAACCAGAAGAGTGCCTCTTGTTTTGTTTTATCTTGCTTGATTTATTTTTATTTTTCTCTGTGTGCATGCATGCACTTGTGTGAGTTCAGGGATTTTGGATCTGCTTCTGGAGTCTGCTTAAGTTTTACAGCTGAAAATCTACCTTCATCATGATTCCTTACTCTGTTTCAAACTTCCATTCCTTATCACATCTTTTACTTCTATCACTGCACTGAATGATTTGTGCTGCACAAAGAGATTGGAATTTCTGCTTTCACTGGTGCTGTAATACAAGTTGAAATTGGTAGCTGAAATGTAGAATTTGTATTAACAGATACACGGAGTATCCAGCAAAACTATTTTGAAGAAAAACTAAATGCAAAGTTAGACTTACCCTTTGTGTAGGCTGCAAACAAATTGATAATTTTGTCTGCCTTAACACCTAATGACCATAAGAATGTAAACATTGTGAACTGATTTTTAAGCAATGACATTAATATTAAGGTAAGTTTTTTGGTCTAGGTATGTATTTCCCAGTAAAATGTCTTCACAACTCTTCCTAAATATTTGATAAATTAACAAATGTGTGAGTGTTTTTGGCTTTCATCTTGCATTGTGACTTTCCTTCTGCTCTGATTTCTTAGCTGGGACCAGAGACCAGGAGAACGCAGCTGACTGAAGCAGGTAAGCCTGCACTACACGCATTTCACACATTAGGCATTTGGCTTTATTCTCAGAAATCCTTCAGAATTACATAAAACTTTTGAATCAATATTTTGCAATAACATTTTAAAACGTCCACATGCCCTTTAGTTGACATAATGTTTAAAACTTCATAATATCTACTATCTTAAGAAATCCTTTTTTTTAAAAAAAAAAGATTTATTTAATTTATTTGAAAGAGTTACAGAGAGAAGTACAGACAGAGAGAGGTCTCCCATCCACTGGTTCACTCCCCAATTGGCTGCAATGGCCGGAGCTGCGCCTATCCGAAGCCAGGAGCCAGGAGATTCCTCCAGGTCTCCCACATGGGTGCGGGAACCCAAGGACTTGGGCCATCTTCTACTGCTTTCCCAGGTCATAGCCAAGAGCTGGATCAGAAGAGGAGCAGCCAGGACTAGAACCAGTACCCATATGGGATGCCAGCGCTTCAGGCCAGGGCTTTAACCTGCTGTGCCACAGTACCAGCTGCAAGAAATCCTCTTTTTAGATGTATGATAAAACCTTGCTCTGTATTTCCTACTATGTTGAAAATGTCAGAGAGGCACCAACATGGAGGAATAGGGAGGGAGATTACTGCTGTAGTCTAGGGGAAGATAGTTTTAAAAAATGTGGAGAGGGTGGAATCTCAGGGATGAGTTAGGGAGAAAATGGCAGATGAAATGCTATGCAAATTAGAGGGTCACTGTGGACCTAAATGGAGAGTGTGGACATGCACAGTTCAGGACCCCAGCAGCCAAGAGCCTCAGCACCAGCTTTGGAGTGAGGTGAGACCCGACCACAGCAGCCAAAGCTGTTGGTAATAAAACTATGGGAAAAGCCTGGCATGTGTCCAGCTTGGAGCCCTACAGGGGACAGTATACCTGCCAACATAGAGGAGAAAAGGGGGCTAGCATCCAGGCATTGGTCTCCTTTGAGGAGAGGAGGTGAACATGAGAACATCCCAACAGAGCAAAAAAAAAAAAAAATCTACCCTCTGATAAAAAAAAAAAAAAAAGGAGATTTACCACACCTAACCTGGGTGTCACCTTGGACACACCCCTCACCCTGGAGCACTGCTCCCTGGCACAGCCAGCACATGCTTCAGGGTATTCACTGAAAGAGTGGTCACTCTACTAATCCACAGAAGCAGAGTCCAAAGATAAAAGACATCACATGGAAAAAGAAATAAACCAACAAGTACCTCCATTAATCCTGAAAAACAAATTCAGCAATTCAAGAAACAAGAAAAAGAAAGACAACAAGATGCCCCCAAAGGAACACAACAACACTTCAATACGAGAATATGAAAATGAAGAAATGGAAGTCAAAAAAATTCATTATGCTATTACTTAGAGGTAATCAGAAGCAAATCCATGAACTGAAGAAATCTATACATGACATGAAAGAAAATTTTTCTCATGAAATTGAGATTTTAAAGAGAAATCAGAATGAAATATTGGAAATTAAGAATTCAATAAAATGAATAAAAAATGCTTTGGAAAACCTTAACAACAGAATTGGTGAGGCAGAAGACAGAATATCTGAGTTAGAAGACAAATTGCTGGAAATTTTACAGTCAGACCAAAAAAAAAAAAAGTAGAAGAAGAAGAGGAAGGAGAAGGGGGAGGAGAAAGAGGAGGAAAAGGAGTAAGAGAAGCAGGAGGAAGAGGAGGAGGAGGAGATGAAGAAGGAGAAGGAGAAGAAATTAGAAAAGTAAAAAACACTGTTGGAGATCTATGTGATGCTATCAAACGATCCAACATATGGGTCTTGGAGCTCCTGAAGATGTGGAAAGAGAAAAAGTATTAGAAGGCCTTTTTAGTGAAATAATTACTGAAAACTTCCCTAATGTTGTGAGAGAAAGTGATGTCCATGTACAGGATGCACATAGAACTCCTAATAGAAATGAGCAGAAAAGATCTTCACCACGACACATTGTAGTCAAACTCTCCACAGTAAAACATAAAGAAAAGATTCTAAAAGGTGCATGAGAGAAACACCATATTACTTTTAGAGGATCTCTGATCAGACTCACAGCTGACTTCTCATAAGAATTGCTACAGGCTAGGAGAGAATGGCAAGAAAAATTCTAAGTCTTAAGAGAACAAAACTGTCAACCCAGAAACCCCTGCAAAGCTCTCATTTATGAATGAAGGTGAAATAAAGATCTTCCTTAAACAGAAATTGAAAGAATTTATTGTCATTCATCTAGCCTTACAAAAGATGCTTAAGGATATGCTACACAAAGAAATACAGAAAGATAGCCATTACTATGAAAGATGAAAAGGCAGAAAATCCCCTAGAAGAAGTACAAAAGAAATCCAAAGTAAACAATAGGAAGATTTATGGAAAAATGGCAAGGTCAAGGTGTTACTTATCAATAGTCACCTTGATGTTTAAATTTTAACTGAAAAGTGATCCCTGTTAAATTTAAGAGTGGAAAAAGAGACGGAGGAGGTGTACAATTTGGGACATGCTCAATCGGACTTGCCCCAAATGATGGAGTTAGAAATGTGCCAGGGGATTCCAATACAATCCCATCAAGGAGGCATGTACCAATGCCATCTCACTAGTCCAAGTGATCAATTTCAGTTCACAATTGATGGCTCTGATAGGTCTAAGAGTCAAAGGGATCACACAAACAAGACAAGTGTCTGCTAATACTAACTGATAGAATCAAAAAGGGAGAGAAAGATCCAACATGGGAAGTGGGATACACAGCAGACTCATAGAATGGCAGACGTCCTAAACAACACTCTGGCCTCAGAATCAGCCCTTAAGGCATTCGGATCTGGCTGAAGAGCCCATGAGAGTATTGTAGGCATGGAAAGCCAAGATACCATGGAAAAGAAAAAACAAAAGAAGAAGACCTAAATGAAAGATCTCTGTGAGTGAGATCCCAGTGGAAAGAATGGGGCCATCAAAGAAGGAGGTACCTTTCTCTGAAGGGAGGAGAGAACTTCCACTTTGACTATGACCCTATCGGAATAAGATCAAAGTCAGCGAACTCTAAAGGCTTCCATAGCCCTGGCAACTCATGACTAAAGCCTAGGGAGATTACTGACGCCATGAACAAGAGTGTCAAATTGTTAAGTCAGCAACAGAAGTCACTGTGTACTTACATCCCATGTGGGATCTGTCCTTAATGTATTGTCTAATGTGCAGTGATGCTATAACTAGTACTGAAACAGTAATTTTACACTTTGTGTTTCTGTGTGGGTACAAACTGATGAGATCTTTACTAATTATATACTGAATCGATCTTCTGTATATAAAGATAATTGGAAATGAAAAAAAAAAAAACCCTGGTGTTAAATTGGAAATGGCATAGAAAATTAATTAATTTTTTTTAAAAAATATTATGTAGGATCTCTGTCTTTAATGTGCTGTACACTCTTATTTAATGCTATAACTAGTACTCCAACAGTATTTTTTTTCACTTTGTGTTGCTATATGGGGGAAAACTGGCGAAATTGTTACCTAATATATACTAAACTGATCTTCTGTATACAAAGAGAATTGAAAATGAATCATGATGTGATTGGAAGGGGAGAGGGAGCAGGAAAGGGGAGGGTTGCGGGTGGGAGGGAAGTTTTGGGAGGGGGAAGCCACTGTAACCCATAAGCTGTACTTTGGAAATTTATATTCATTAAATAAAAGTTTAATAAAAAAATAGTCACCTTGAATGTAAATGGCCTCAATTTGCCAGTAAAAAGATACAGACTGGCTGAATGGATTTTTAAAAAGACCCATCTATTTGCTGCCTACAAGAAGCACATCTCACCAACATGCAGACTGAAAGTGAAAGGATGGAAAAAGATACTCCATGCTAACAGAAACCAAAAAAGAGCTGGGGTTGCCATCCTAATATCAGAAAAAATAGACTTAAACATAAAAACTGTTAAAAGAGATGAAGAAGGTCACTTGTAATGATTAAGACATCAATTCAACAGGAAGATGTAACTATAAATGTATCTGCACGCAACTACAGGGTGCCTGGCTATTTAAATGCAATGTTAATGGACATAGACTCTAGTACAACAGTAATGGGGGACTTCAGTACTCCACTTTCAGCAATGGACAGATCAACCAGACAGAAAATCAGCAAAAAACCCAAGAGTTAATCAACACTATAGACCTAATGGACCTAACGGATATCCTCAGAACTTTTCATCCTACAGTACATGGAACTTCATCTAGGATAGACCACAGGCCAGGCCATAAAGCAAGTCTCAGCAAACTCAAAAAAACTGAAATCATACCATGCTTCATCTCTGACCACAATGGAATGAAGCTGGAAATCAACAACTCAAGAATCTCATGTAAACAAATGGTGGCTGAACAACACATTCCTGAATGAACAATGGGTCATAGAAGAAATCAAAAGAGAAATCAAAAAAACTGTTGAGGAACACTTTTTTTATATACTATTTGTTGAACTCTACTTAGTATAGAGTTAATTTTCTGTATATAAAGTTAACTGAAAATTGTTCTTAGTAAAACATAAGAATGAGAATAGGAGAGGGAAGAGGAAGAAGGCTAGGAGTTGGAGTGGGAGGGTGGGCACAGTGGGAAGAATCACTATCACCATGTTCCTGAAGTTGTATTTATGAAACACATGAAGTCTGTATAACTCAAATGAAAAGTTTCTGGGGAAAAATTTTTAATGTTTTTCTAAAGACTTTTATAGCTAGTTCTCAAGTTCTGGTCAGATACCTCCAGCTAGTCTAATACAGCTGTCTTTGGATATGTGGCTGTGTTTCAACCTCAACATGCCTGGTGCTTAAAATGCTGTCCTGATCTCACCATTGCTTTCCAATTCCTGTCACTGTATGTTTTCACCCTTGCTTTGTTTTGGTTTATCATTTTTTTTTCATCTCATCCTGGTGACATTCAACTAGTCACCAACTCTGACATATTCTTCCTTCACAGTTTTTAACTCCATCCTGAGGGGAGACAGACAAAGACATACTCCTGATGGTAGATTTCAGAACATACAAAAGAATGTGCAATTGTCTTTTTCTAAGATGTGCAACATACCAATGTCTTAAAAATTAGATTGCATGCCCTGCTTCCTTTTTGAACATAATAAGCAAAAGGTTTTTAAAACTTAAAATGTGTCTAGTAGTGCTTACATTTGGTATCAAATATAAGTGATTAATACTTCCATGTTCTTTGAATTCCTGATTTGCTTCCTGTATGATCTGAAGCTATTAAGAGGCAATTAGGGAGAGTGTCCTTGAAGTCTCCTTCACATCAGGAATCTCCCTTTTTTGGTTCACTTAACTTCATGTGGGAGTTGCTTGTGATATTTTCCACATTTCCCCTTCTAAGGTTATGGGCCCCATTCATATGCTGTATCTCCTTCTCAGATGAGTAAGTATGATTTTTATGAATTTTTCTTCACTCGTGGAATTTAATTTACATGAATAATTAGGAAAGGACCAAGTGAAATTTCTCTCTCCCCAGGCAAACAATCTTATTAAGAAAATCAATGGCGAACTTTTCCTTTAGTGTTTTTTTCCCTTTTACCCTGAAATGTATTTGTTACCACAAAGAAGCAAAATTAAAAGAAATATATGTGTACTATAAAAAAGAAAGAAAGAAAATGTCAATAAGACAGGTGACCATCAATTCTTCACACTCAACATACATGTTCAAATCCATCTCTTGAGTTATGCCAATGGCTGCTATTCTTAGGGCTGGTGGTTATTTCTGACTGCATGTCTGCACCTTCGATCCGTCTGATGCTGTGTTCAGAGTGAACCCTGGCAGTTCTAACTGATCTTTCTATGAATATCTATTTGCTTCAGACTTCCAGAAGTGGAATGCAACGCTAAAATATTTCACATTATACTTCACGGGGTCTGCACAGAATGTTCCAGTGCACACTGCTTGTGGCTTATGTTAAGGTAGCAGCTGAGTTTTCCTGAAATCTCTTCTCAGTTAGCAGGCACTGACTGAGCATTTACTATACAAGAGTACTTCAAAAAGCTCATGGAAAGTGGAATTAAAAGATGAGTTTATTTTGGTGCAAATTTTTAAAAATCTATACATAGCTTTTCATAATATGCATTTTCTATGAACTTCATGAATAGCTCTCATATACATGGATTTCAAAAAATTTTTGCCCCAAAATAAATGTATCTTCTTTTTTAAAAGAAATTATTTATTTCGGAAACAAAGAGAAAGAGAGAGAAACAGAGCTCCTTCCACTGGTTCATTCCTCAACTGACTGAAACAACTAGAGGGTGGGAAATAATACCAGCAACCAAAGAATTCAATCCAGCCTTCCATGTGGGTTGTAAGAGCCCATTACATCCCAGGACCTGCATTAGGAGGAACCTAGAGTCAGGAGCCAAGGCTGGGTATCCAGCTCAGGCACTCTGATATAGGATACTAGCATCCAAGTCTCTAGGCTAAATGCTAGTCTCTACACATAACTTTTAATTTCATATTTCATAAACATTTTGAAGTGCCCTCATTTATCCAGCAAAGGATGCCAAGTGGCTTCTACCTTGCTCAGAAGTTGTTATAATTGTCACACTATGAAACCTCATTAGTAATAATTCTGTCTTATTATGTATATAACACAAAGTAGCCTCAGTGTTGGGCCTGAATCTTGTGCTTCCTTCATCACTAAAGCTCTCTTCCCTTACACTATTACTAATTGTCTGTCTTTGTCCCCAGTTAATTTTTTAAAAGAGTTATCTAGTTATTTTAAAGGCAGAGCATCAGAGAAAGTGAAAAAGAGAGACACATAGACGGAGAGAGAGATCTTCCATTTGCTGATACGCTCCCCCAAACACCTGCAACAGCCAGAACTGGGCCAGGCTGAAGCCAGGAACCAGGAACTCTATCCAGGTCTCCCACATGGGTGGCAGAGGCTATAGCATTTGGGGCATCTTTTGCTGACTTCCCAGCCACTTAGTGGGAAGTTGGATCAGAAGTAGAGCAGCTGGGACTCTAACAGGTGCATAAACAGGGGACGCCAGCATCACAAATGGCGGCTTAACCTATTGTACTGTGTGCCACCAGCTCCCCTCCCCCAAGTCATGTTTTTTAAAAGTCTGAAATATAGGCAACTGCAAAGTTTGCAGCCAGAACTACTTCTTCCAAGGCCCTGTCCATGTAGACTCTTTTCACTAGATCTACTTCATGAACAACATTATCTCAGAACAGAATAGCATCTGCTCCCAATAATCCCAAGTGTCTACATTTTTAGAATTTTCAGATTGATCTGTTTTGTACAGTTCACATTTATAGGAAAAGTTTTAACTGTGTTAAATAAGTTTATGCTAAATCACTGCTTTAGAATACTAATATCTGCAAAGGAACTAGAAAGAGGTCCATAGAAAACCTCATCAGAATTGAGAGTACAATATGTGGTTCCTAAATTCACTCTAAAATTATAGCAGTAAATGTATATATTAAAATGGAATTACATTTCTATAATTCTTTTAACTTTTTAAATGATTTCATAAGGAAGAAAAGATTATGAGCTAATAAAAATACACAAAAGAAGAATGTAAACAGCCAATAAACAGGAAAAATGCCATTTGCATTAATTACAAGATAAATGCACATTCTAATACTATTATCATCCATTACATTAGAGAGTATATTTCTAATGTTAATCAGAGTACAGTGAAATTATAGATATTTTTGTTGCAGCAGATGGGAATATAAATTGGTAAATTGTTCTGGAACAGCAATATGTATTAATGGCTTTCAAAAAGCGCATGGTTTTGGACTTAATGATTACATTTCTGGAATCATTCCTAATGTACATATGTTCATCATAGTAGTAATTACAGTAGCACAAATATGAAACAGCCAAAATATTCAAAAAATGGGAGAATATTCTGAGAAATGTTGGTTATGAATGGATGAAATATTATACCGCCATTTAAAATTATATCTTTGAGAGTATGTAATTAAGGGGGAATATGCAGTTATGTCAAGAATCAGGGCAGATAGGGGCCAGCACTGCAGTGTATTCGGTAAAGCCGCCACCTTCAGCACTGGTATCCATATGAGTGCCAGTTCAAGTGCTAGCTGCTCCACCTCCAGTCCAGCTCCCTGCTAGTGTGCCTGGGAAAAGAGTGGAAAATGGTCCCAGTCCTTGGGCCCCTGCACTCATGTGGCAGACCTGGATGGAACTTCTAGCTCCTGGCTTCAGTCTGGTCCAGCCCTGGTCATTGCAGCCATTTGAAGGGTGAACCAGCAGATAGAAGATTCTCTCTCTCTCTCTCTCTCTCTCTCTCTCTCTCACACACACACACACATTCTCTTTCTCTCTTTCTCCTCTGTAGCTCTTTCAAATAAATAAATAAATAAATCTTAAAAAAAGAAACAGAGTAGATATAAAAATATACACAATGAGACAAATATATACATTATAAATGCATACACATATACTAGCAGAAAGAAATATTTGAATTATCAACCTAGTTATGAGTTTATGAGGAAAACTTTTTCTTTGTTTTTCCAAATTTCCATCTTATTCCATCAGAGTTCTTCTTTAAAACTGTTTTTACATATCTTTGCCTTTTCTCAGAGAAGATAGGAATCTCATGGCTCCTCATTTGGAAAACTACAACTTACTGGAGTGACCCAATTTTATTGATCACCTTTTCTAACTTGTGAAGTTTTTAGTCTTCCAATTTGACAATCACTATCCAGTCATAAGAGATTATAACATGGAGCTGGTGCTGTGGCATAGCAGGTAAAGCCACCACCTGCAGTGCCAGCATCCCATATGGGCGTCAGTTCTAGTCCCAGCTGCTCCACTTCTGATCCAGCTCTCTGCTATGGTCTGGGAAAGCAGTAGAAGATGACCCAAGTCCTTGAGCCCCTGCACCCATGGGGGAGACCTGGAAAAAGCTCCTGGCTCCTGGCTTCGGATTGGCATGGCTCTGGCCATTGCAGCCAACTGGGGAGTGAACCAGCAAAGGGAAGACCTCTCTCTCTGTGTAACTCTGACTTTCAAATAAATAAATAAATGTTTAAAAAGAAGGAGAAAGAGAGGTTATAACAGGTTAAGCCACTGTTTGCAATACTGGCAGCCCATATCAGAGTGCTGGTTTCGGTTCTGGCTACGGTGCTTCTGATCCAGCTTCTGCTAATGCTCCTGGGAAGCAGTGGAAGATGGTTCCTGGCTTCTGCTCACCCAGTTCTGGCTGTTGCAGCCAACTGGGAAGTGAACCAGCAGATGGAAGACCTTTCTCTCTCATCCCCTCCCTACCCTAATTGTCACTGTGCCTTTCAAATCAATCAACCAGTTGACACTTTTTAGAGAGATCATTTCATCAAGCATTAACGTATGCACCAAGTGTCTGTCAAGCTAAGTCATGGACTCATTGACTCTTAATTACAGGTTGTTATTCTGTTAAAGTCCATCCTATTTGGAACCTTTAAACCTTATGTGAACATCTAAATGTGCACATGTTGTAATTTTCATAGGACAGAGTGAATGCCTGTTTCTGCTGAATATATTGGTAGTTTAGTTTAACAAATAAAGGAAAGACTGAAGAATGAAAACAAAAGATCTTTTAAACATAGAAAATAGAAATTTAAAAGCCATAAAAACTATTTATCACTAGTGTACAGCAATGGCTGCAAATTTAAGTCACTTGGAAACTTAAAAGAAACTACAATATTCTGGTCAAATCCCTAACATTTTCATTTATTTGGTCTGAAGTAAGCCATAGATTTTGGAATTTTTCTTTTCAAGTTTTTAGAATATTAGTGTTAAGAAACTCTACTGAATTATTATTTGGATAACAATTCACTAAATTTTCAGCTTTTTACTTCTATAGTTCTAAGGACTTCTTAGAGCCCATGAGTTACCATAACTAAATTATGCTTTTGTAGTCATCAACCACATTCCATCAACCACCAGTAACTGTTGAATATACCAGTGCCCATATGAAATGCTGGCGTTGCAGGTAGCAGCTTTACTCACTACACCACAACACTGGCACCCAAGTACTCATCACAGACCCAGTAAGCCAAAAGTTCAGGTATTTGACCTGAGCATCAGTAGTTTTCAAAAATTTCCAAGTTATTTGAGTGTGTACCCAGAGTTGCATGCCCTTGTAGTAGAAAAACAGAATAGACAGCATTTATCCTTGCCAGGATTGGAGAAAACAGGAAGTGAAGCTTCATAGAGGGACCAGTAATGAAGAGTAGAGAACATAAGGCAAAGGAGGGCTGGGGAGGATGGATTTTATGCAGGTGGAAGAACAAAGTCAAACCCAAGGCAAGAAAGAACCAGCAAGTGGTTGGTATGACTAGAAAATGGTAGGAACGAGGTGGAAGGGAGGAGACCACAAAGCAAAGATAGGACTTAACCAAGACGTGAAGGGTTTCACAGAGTTCACATTTTGTCCTCCAGAAATGCAAAACCATTGTGGAATCTTCTTCCCTAATGAAGGGTTTCCCAAAAAAGCCTGCCTTAGGACTGCCCCAGGAGAAGTGGTTGCAGGAGGCCTGGGGGAGGCTAGAGCAGGACACTAGCAAGTACCCAGGCGGGTCTGGAATACTGCAAGTTTGGAAAACACTAACTTAAATATAGAGTCTCTAGGGAATGGCAAAGTAGCCATTCCAGACTTTGGCTAGAAGTTAAAGAACTTGAGAATTTAGATTTTATGTTAATCCCATCTTCCGATGAAAGCTGGAGCTCAGGAAGAAAAAAAGACTTTCAAATGAAGGACCTGGCTGAAAGTATGATCTCCATCAGCACAGTCCAAGAGAAATGCAATGTGGCCATGTGATTTTGAGTTTTCATTTAAGTTAAAATTTCTCTACCAGCCACATTTTAAAAAGTTCAAAAGGGGGTGAACATTTGGCCTAGTAGTTAAGCCATGCTGGTTAGGATGCCAGCATCCAACATCACAGTGCTGGTGTTTAAAGCTCAGCTCCTGATTCCAGCTTCCTGCTAATGCAGACCCCGGGTAGCAGTACATGACGGTTCAAGTAGTTAGGTTCCTGTCATCTATATGGGGGACTAGGATTAAGTCCCTGGCTCCCATCTCTGGTCCTAATCCAGCCGAAACCGGTAAAGGCATTTGGGGAGCGATCAATAGATCAGAGCTCTCTAATGTCTCTTTGTCTTTTAAATAAATAAATAAGTATATTTAACCAGTAAAATCCACATCAAGTTAATCTTAGGAATATGTTTTATGGAGCCCCACAGACTATCATTTAAACATATAATCAATATCAACATTAATAACAATATTTTACATTCTTTTGTTTGCACAAAATTTGATGTGCATACCCTATTTCAATTTGGGCCTTACAAAATATCAAATCCTCGTTAGCCACATGTTGCTTACTAGTGGCTCCTGCGTTAGCATAGATCTAGACAGAAGGCATATGGTTTTCTGAACCATGCATTGCAGGCCAAAATGATGAGCCATGGTGGTGAATCGCTCAAGGATAGAGAAGTAGGCTTTCCTCCAGAATCACCACTTGTCAACAGACAACAGAATGGACTGTCTTGGAAACCCAAAGAGGTCTTGTTCACCAGACAACTTTAAACAGTGGCTAGACCCCCTCAGTGAAGTGTTGACAGAGAGTTCATGTATCATGATACAATAAGTTGAAAAAAAAATGGTCTCCAAGGTTAATACCAGATCTGTACCTGATATTGACATTTGGAATGCTATTTTTGGTACAAAATATGCATATGTTAATTCTTGATACATATATGTGCTCTCTCTTGCCCCTCTCCTTACATACACCTGCAGGTCATAAGCACACATATATTTATATACTCACAGATATATATGAATGAATGACATTTACCTAACCACAACACAATCTCTGGTCTCCCATTCTCACTGGTCTGCCACAGCTATCACAGAACAGAGTCTGACATTGCTGCCGAACATTAGTAAATTCTCAAAGAACACACAGTCTTTAATTCTGACCTTCCTGTTGTCATCATGCCTAAATATTTCTCTTCTTACCTCTGTATCTTCTCTACTATAAAGAATATTTCTCTGTAGATTTAAAACTAACATGCAGTACCCACAAAAATGTTTTTCAAGGGGCCAGAACTGTGGCGTAGCAGATAAAGCCACCAACTGCTGGGCCGGCATCCCATATGGACACCAATTTGAGTCCCGGATGCTCCACTACTGATCCAGCTCTCTGCTATGGCCTGGGAAAGCAGTAGAAGATGGCCCAAGACCTTGGGCTCCTGCACCCATCTGGGAGACTCAGAGGAAGCTCCTGGCTCCTGGCTTTAGATCAGCACAGCTCCGGCCATTGCAGAAAATTTGCAGTGAACCAGCTGATGGAAGACCTCTCTCTCTCTCTCTCTCTCTTTCTCTGCCTCTCCTTCTCTCTGTGTGTAACTCTGACTTTCAAATAAGTAAATAAATTTTTTAAAACGTGTTTTAAGCCACCTCCTTCACATTACAAGAAAATAACCCACTACAGAGATTCCATTTAGGTACTTATTCATGTGTAACTTTTTATCTACCACAACTAGAAATCTTTCTCTAGGTGACCCTCCATTACATCCAAGCACTGCTCTCTCTCAATACTGTTTTTCCACATTTTTATTCTCTCTCCTTCACATGTGGACCCTTTTCCTGTGGCCATTTTCCTATAGTTGGAAATTTGATACCAACATTTCTATGTCAAAAAACTCACAGGCTTTTCACCCACTGCTGCCCATTTCTGGTGTTTTCTTCCATGTTGGTTTCTTCTTTGCCATAAATGACAAAGTTCACAGCTGTTTCACCTCTTATAGGACCCCTGCCATGAAGTACCTTTCTGAGCTGCAACAGACTATGCAAGCCTTCTTCATGAGAATCAGTCATGCTTCTCTTTTTCCCAGTCTGTGCTTCTTACACAGGCAATGGGAACTCCAAAGCCAAACTCAACAGACAGTGCAATGCACCAAGGCGACCCACCCCAATATTGCTAGGAAATATTTAAAATGTGATTGCAATGGTGACATAATCATGGTACCTGGGCAATAGGTATAACTACATGAACAATTCTTTAATTGTCTAGGGTTAGTTGCAAAGTAACTTACTCATGAAATTTCTAACCCTCAACTGACTCAGATCTTGTAAAAAGACAACATAAATATAACTTTTAGTCATTATTCTTTTAAATAACAATATAATATGCATTTTTATTTGTACTATTTATCTCAAATTACAAGTCTTATATTCAAATTTATTTTCAGACTTGCTTCTTGTTGGTGATCTTACGAAGGACATTGCCTATCACGTTCTGAACTTCGTTGTCCATTTTCAAAAACAGGATGCAACTTATTTCAACAAAGGATACTTTCTTACTTAGTTCCTAAAAATACTTTCTAAGATTTCTATTTGCATAGCTTATATAGAGGATCTATGTGTAGCTTTAAAGAAACCTGGAATGATAAAGTAGAACAATATCATTTCTATTTTCAGAAAGAGAGAAAAAGTACTCTCCTCTACTGGGTCACTCCCCAAATGTCAACAACAGCCCTGGAAGCAGGGGCTGCATTGAAGTCAGGAGATCAGGAGATGGAATTTAACCATGGTTTCTTGAGCCATCATTGCTGCCTCCCAGGTCCGCATTTGAAGGAAGCTGGAACCAGGAGCCAGAGCTGGGTACTGAACCTTGGCATTACATTATGGGGTAGCTTAACCACTAGGCCAAACATCCACTCCTAAAGTTGTCATTTTTGTGCTAAATGATTATTACTGTCCACTTTGCTCAGAAAGGATTGAAAACAAATGCTAAATTATATTACCACTAAAACCCTGTGTCCCCTCTATATAATGGTATTTAGACTATGTCAGTTATATTCTATAGTATGTGCTAGTCTAATGTTATCAACCGCAAATGCCATGTGATGCCCTCACCTTGAGAAGCTACCATTGATGGGACAAACCCTTGGCAGACCTTGATCCTGGACTTTCAGTGTCCAGATATTTAAGAAATAAGTTTACATTGGATATATGAATATAAATTACCCAGCCTGTGATACTTTATTATAGCAGCACAAATGGACTATGAAAATGATGTTCCTTTTTAATGTAAAAAATCCCTTTTTATATAAATCCCATGTATAATCTATGAATTCTGATTTGAACATCTTACAGTGGCATTGAAGCAATCTAATGCAGTATCCTTCTAGATTTCATAATTTTGTTTTCCTTTTTTTTGCAGTGGCTATGACCATATCTAAGTAGAGAGTAAGACTTCAACTAATTTTTCTAAAGAATTTCACCCTGATTCAAGAAACAATTCATTTATTTTGTATTGTTGCATTGGTTTGAACAATATTTAAATTACAATGACAAATGTAATTCCAGCCAACAGACTTGGGAGCAATGACTCTTGGTGAGCAAAGACATCAATCAGTAGAAGCAAAGGTGTCACGTGAACATCCTACAGAGGGAGATGTCAGCTCACTTCCCAGAAGGCACAAAACACATTTGCTTGTTTAGAGAGTCAGATAAATGGAAGTCAGATATGACAGCTTCTATTTTAATTGATTTTTACTCTTTTCATTAGTCTTTCTACCTTTTATGCTCTGTTCAGAGTACCTTGATGAATTATTATGTCTTTTATGTAGTTTCCCTGAAATGATTCTTAAAATATAGGGGAACAACTTTGCTAAATCTTCATGGAAATGGAATGGGCATTTGAAACAGTGGTTAAGATGCTCTGTGGGATGCCCACATCCTATGTCAGAATGCCTGGGTTCTAGCTCTGACACCACTTCTGACCGTACACTCTGGAAGGTAGCAGGTAATGGCTCAAGGACTTGGGCCCCTGCCTGGAATGAGCTTCAGGCTCCAGGCTTTGGCCTGACCCAGCCCCGGTTGTTGAAGGCATTTGGGGAGTTAGCCAGTGGGTGGAAGATGTTACTTTATTTTAAAACTAATGAAAAGATTTTAAAATAGAGTTAGCAATATTTCTAAAATAATGAAAACATTCACAGCAGTTTTGATCGCTTCAAGAACCACAGAAATGTTCAAGCAACAATTTCCTAACAACATGGTTCTTCAAAAAGTTCATGGAAATATGCATTATGAAAAAACTATGCATGGATCTCAAAAATGTTCTACACCAAAATAAACTATCTTTCAAGTCCATGTTTCTATTAACTTTTTTGAAGCATACGCATATTATGTCTGAGTACACATGGAAGAATCACATTTTTTGCATACACAAGCAAACACAAGACATACAATAAGCCGTGATTTGTAGAATTCTGTTAAAACATTGGCATTAGGAGAAAAGAATAGTACTTAATAAAATTTACACTTTGCATGAATGATGGAACATTCACTACGGTGCATATGTATAGTATGATTTGCCTCAATGACATCTGAATCCATAGCCTTCAAAATGAAAATGATACTGAAATAACATGCAATGACTACAAAGCAGAAACAGCATGCTCTCAGTTTTTTGTGAACAGATGCAGAGCTCTCATCCTTAATATTCAGGATGGCCGCACACACTATACATTTATGAACACAGATTTATATTTCTTGACAACAATGTTTCCCAGTGGAGCACCTTAAAAGTGGATTCCTGAATTAAACATGTTATTGCTTTCCCTTTAAGGGGAATAAAAGTAATAGAGCAAGGAGAAGCTATTTATGTTTCTTTACAGGTAGAGTCTCAGGAGGAAAAGAGAACTCTTGGAAGTTCAGACGAAGGAAGCAGTTTCCCACTGCTTGTCCTCAAGTCCTCAGTCTATTCCTTTTATCACCAGGGCCTGGGTAAGAGCCATCCGGAAGCACAGATTTAAAACTGACTTTTTGTTTAAACTTTAACATTTACTAGCAAAGGGATTCATATATATACACATATACATATACACATACATATATACATACATATATATACATACACATATATACATACATATATATACATACACATATATATGTATATATATATATATAAAACAATATCTATTTGCAATAACAGATGAAACATCATCTGGAAATACATAGGGACATAGCCACATTCTAAGCCATTTTAGGCCTTAAAGTTCATAAAATGAAGTTATAAACTTATTTCATTCTTGTATATTAGGTCCGAAATCTTCTCTCAAAAGTAATAGCTAAATGTGGAAGGCAGAATAATACCTGCATTTAAATAAATATATACGATCTAAAAATAAATGTAAAGTATGCATGTTCAAACATACCTCATCAGAATATGAAGAATTAATGTGCATCCCATAGGCAACATTATAAAATATCCCTGTGTGTAAGACAATCTAATGGATCAGGCATTAGAATCTTTTTAACTGTCAATCAGGGTATTATTACAGAGTATTGAATGTTTTACAAGCCGATATCCTGTTTTGGCATATTTCTTTAGAGAAGGAACAAAAAATTACTATTACCTAGGAAAAAGGGAATTGAATATACTTTTGTTGGTGGTGGTGGTGATGGTATATTTTGTTTAACATGTGTAATAAGTTACAAGCTATTTTCTGCTTTCAAAGGTGCTTTTTGGCACCTTTAGAATCACAAGCGCTTTTTCATTTCTCTATGGTGCCATTTAAAACTCATGAGTTTGTAATTAATTTTGAGAGTTTCTTAATGAGTCAAGTGCCTAAGGGCCTCTTCTCTTAGAGTCACTGATGAGAGATAAAAGCGTATCAAAATACAATCACACCCAGGGGCCAGGAATAAAGCTGCCTCCTGAAGCATCGGCATCCCTTATAGGTGCTAGTTCACTGCTCCACTTCAAATCCAGCTCTCTGCTAGGGCCTGGGAAAGCAGCAGAAGATGCCCAAGTGCTTGGGCCCCTGTACCTGCATGGGAGAGGTGGAAGAAGCTGCCAGCTCTTAGCTTCGGATTGGCTCAGCTCTAGCCATTGTGACCATTTGGGGAGTGAACCAGCAAATAGAAAACACCTCTCTCTCTCTCTTTCTCTCTTTCTCTGCCTCTCTGTAACTCTGCCTTTCAAATAAATAAATAAATCTTAAATACATGTGCTTTCCATAGTCCAACATTATAAATATATATATATAAATTTATATATATATATCACATCCAAAGTGGTCATTGGTTAGTATGGATACCAGTATGCATATGGCAGAAATGATACATCTTATGCTTAAGAATACATGCACAATTATCTGATATAATAATAGTCTAATAAAAGGAGTTAGTTTTTACAGAATAGACTACCTATAGCATAAATTTCTTTAAATTTTTGTGGTGGCTTATTGTATTCAGTAACTCTTGAACAATCTGAATTTTTCTTTTTTAATTATTATTAATTTCAAATGTACAAAATAAAAATTATGAGATAGTACTACAATAAGTTCCCAAATACCTTTCACCCCATTCCCCCATTAACATTTCAGATTAGTATATTTGTCACAATTAATAAATGACACCCAGCTTCTGTTTCATTGGTTAGGTGATTCATTGACTTTGGACTGACACCATATTGAACTGGACATTAGTAGGAAAGGTGTCTCCAGCTGTGAATGGAACAAAGTTCCAGCTGTTGAAAGGCAAAGCCTGGGTGACATGACTGATCCAAGGGCAGTACATGGCTGAACTGGACTACCATTGGAATTTCCACAACGAATGTTAAGACCAAATTCTGTCCATTTTCAGAGAAATAAAGTGTATTCTCTCAAAAGCTATTTTAATACATTTGGATTCATGAGATTTGCTATTGGTAAGCGAGCTTAGAGATATATACAACTTGATCAAGTCCATCCCAGTGGAGAATGGAATATACCCATTAGTAACAGAGCTCTTGTTAAAAAACTGTCCTGTGGTCTTCTCATTCAGTAGGATTTCTACTATTGTCTCTCAACTAGGATGGCTTAGCATATATTTTTCTACCTGATGTTTCTAGGCACAGTAGTTTTGCAATTTTATGTCAGTAGAGATCATGTTGCAATTTTTCATAAATAAGCTGAGGGTGGGGGGGTCTAGGAAAAAATGGTGGAACAGTGCCAAAATACACATGATTCTAAAGAGAATTTCCAGCAGGTAACTAGTTAGAACTTGTCTGTCTAGACACTGCTTTCCTAAAGTGTCAGATACATATGCATCGTGAATGTACATAGTACTACCAAGCTGTATACTTTTAAGTAAAAGGGTGTTTAACCTAGTGATCAAGAGGTTGAATAAGATACCCACATCCCACATTGGAGTAACCTGGATTCAACAGCTGGCTCTGGCTTCCGACTCCAGTTTCCTGCTGATGACGATACTGTGAGGCAGAGATGACGTCTCAATACTTGGTTCTCTGCCACTCTCATGAGTCCTAATTGAGTTCCTGGTTCCTGGATTCAGTCCCTGCCAAGGCTTGACCATTGTGGGCTTTGGGGGAGTGAACCAGCAGATGAGAGCACTTATTCTCTGTCTCTCTTCTCAAATTAATTTTTTTTGTAAAAAAAAAAAAGCAAAATGGTTAACATGGTAAATATTACATGTATTTTGCCACAATAAAAAAATGAGGGGCCGTCACTGTGGATCAGCAGGTTAAATTGCCATTGACCATGTCAGCACATGTCTTATAAGGGTACTGGTTTTGGTTCTAGTCCTGGCTGCTCCACTTCTGATGGAGCTCCCTGATGATGAACCTGGGAAAGCAGCAGATGATGGCCCAAGTACTTGGGTCCCTGCTACCCATATGGAATTCCTGCTCCTGGTTTGTTGCTCCTGCTGTGGCCATCTGATGAGTGAAACAGCTGATGGAAGATCCCTTTCTCTATCTCTTCCTTTCTCTCAGTGACTTTGTCTTTCAAATAAACAAACAAATAAATAAATCTTTTAAAAATGTTAGTGCTATAGGGGCCTGCACTGTGGCATAGCAGGTAAAGCTGCCAGCTCCAGTGCCGGCATCCCATTTGGGCACTGGTTCGAGTCCCAGCTGCTCCACTTCCTATCCAGCTCTCTGCAATGGCCTGGGAAAGCAGAGGAAGATGGCCCAAGTCCTTAGGACCCTGTACCCATGTGAGAGACCCAGAGAATGCTCCTGGCTCCGGGCTTCAGATTGGCGCACCTCTGGCCACTGTGGCCAATTGGGGAGTGAACCAGCAGATGGAAGACCTCTCTCTCTCTCTCTGCATAACTCTGACTTTCAAGTAAAATAAAGAAATCATTAAAAAAAGTTAGTGCTATAAAACATTTTTTTAACAATGTGTTATTAGTGCTATTTTCCCTGCTTACAGTCATCTGTCCAGTTGTTGAAGCCCAACATATGTGATGGCTGAGTAATTCTACATCCACCATTATACTTCCCCAGCCTTTGGGACAACATAATCCTTTAAGCTCCCACAACACTTATTCCATTTAATAGTAGCCAGATTTAATATTTATCGAATATTTACATTTAGTTTTATGATCTTTAGGACTGTGAATAAATTACAAGCCTTGTAAGAGGAGGCAATATGTCTTACACAGTGTTGGTTTGACTATCCATACACTATCAAACTGTCTGTTCAAATGTTAGCAAGAGCTAGGCAAATATTTCTTGAAGTTGACATGTCATCTAGCAGTAAGTTTAGCTAATTCTACTGTGAGAACTATCAGCTAGGAACTTGGACTTAACTGGGTCAAATGTTCATTCCTTTATCTCTTATTAATTCTAACTAATTACAACACCTGGGATGCATCAGGTACTCTAGTAGGAATTAAATATAGACATAAGTACGACAAACAGTCCTCAAGTTGCCCAAATCTTAGGAGGGAGAAAATCTGTAAATATATTTCAATGTGGATATATTTTCCTTTTTCAGCTGAAGAAATGTCAACAACTTTTGAAAAACTGTTTCCAGAGTTAAAGCTATGTATAAACACTCCTTTTGAGATACACAACCTTTCTAACTCTTCAGCTTCCTCCTCTGTAAAATAAGCACGAAAAATAGTACCTATACATCACTGCCATTCTGAAGATCAAATGATATGATGCATGTGTTGTGCGTGGCACTCTGCTTAGCACATTGCAAATACCCAATAAATATTAGCTGCTTTGTTGCCTTAGAGTATGACACTATACTGCAATGACATTTTGTCTTCTGAGATCTGGAATTAGGAGTGTATGTGCATGTATCACCCAATCATTTGTTTTTGTTATCTATTAATGTATCTGGACTTAGGTAGATGCTAGTTGGCTGTATCCTCAATGCACAAGGGTTACCCTTGCTCTGCAAACAACCTGATATGCACATATAGGCCTGTGTGTCTATCATATCAGTGCCTTTGACCTTTCTCTTGGTCATAGCTGACTGCCTGTTAGAGTCAATACATGATCTAGGCTAGGTCAGATCTCTTCCTTGATTACTGAATAACCAAAATGAAGACAAAGAAATGGATCTCACTGGACTTGAGATTCCCTAAAGGCTACATTCTAGAATGAGAGAATGAGGGTCTTGGAATTGCCCCAGCTGCTACTCTTCTGGAGGCTCATCACTCAGGGAGCCCTTTGATTCCGTGAGCTAGTGCAGCATCCTTTCAATAAATCACAGTCAGGAGCTCACTCGCAGCAGAGAAAAGACTTCACTTACTGTGGGAAAGGGTTCTGCCTTTTCTGCGTCTGTCTAGCGAACCTGCTAAGATGGTTTCTCTTTCCACCGAAACCTAGGAGAATCTCCCTGAAGGTGGCCTAGTCTGTGCATCTTTGCCATCACTCTCCAACAACAGTTTAAAGAGAGAAGAGAAAATTGTGCATTTGCTTTCAAATAATTTTCTTTCTACCCTGATTTTTACTTTAACCTTTGAGACTTAGATTAAATCAGTATTTGCCAGTCGAGTCCTTTCATTTCTCCGTTGGCCAATAGAAACAACGATGTTCCTCTAAGGTAACTCATAACCCAGGATGAATTCAATAAGCAAAAAGAAAACAGCTCTGAGCTGACTTAAAGAACCTGGGGTTTCTGGAAAAGGAGGTACACAGAGCATCTAGTCTCTAGACGGCCTTCAGTGACTAACATGTTAACTCAATCTATCACACGGAGCAGAAGGTGTGGAAAACAAGTATTAACATGGTCTCAAAAAGGAATCATGTAGAAAATACAAAGACTTTCTATTTTTCAAAATATCCTAAATATTCTAAATTTGAGGAGGAAAAATACCTCTCCAATGATACAGACTAAATATTGCATGGCTGAAACATACATATAGCACTTAAACAAATAACATCATATCTGCTTAATACTTTATGATGAAAAAATATTTGATTTACCTTTAATTTCTGGCTGGAGCTGTCGAGGCAGTGGCTCCAAATGTTGTAACATAGGAAACATCAGTGCCAACGGGCTTTTAAAAAAAAAGGAGGGAAAAGGGGAGAAAAACCTTCCCCGTTCAGACATGTATGTTTATTTTCCCACATCTTTTAAAAGTTTATTACTCTTACTTAACTCATCGTGGGATATTAGTAGTTCTCAAACAATGTGTGGTTCAAAATTTTATATTTGGTGGTCCTAGTTCAAGCCCCAGAGAACAGCATTCCCCATAATAAACTGATATTTCATAAGACTCACAGGACTCAATTAGCAGAGAATCTGAATTGCCTCTAACTCTGGGGAAAGGGTCAAACTTCAGATCATTTAGATCATGTGAACACAAACAGAAAACAATTGTTACACAATTGGAATTTTAAATTAATTTCAGGAATGACAGATGCATATGATCCTTATTACAGTATGGAGTGTTGTCGTAAGTTCTATAAACTGCAACATAAAAATCTGGCTGATATTTTAACATATGGATTGTATATGTGTATAATAAAGATTTAAGGTATAATACTTATGTTCATGTATACACATGCATGTGCAGATTCTCCTACCTATATTCCTTCTCCAAAGTAAAATATTAATACATTTTGAAATTATTCAAGTTATTTTATTATGGACACATTCTCCACAGTATGAGCTCTCCAGCTTCCCAAAGTATAATAGTGATTTCCTTTTTTTCATTTTGTTTTATTTATTTATTTATTTTTTGCCATGTAGTGGTTGGTTGGATGTTGGGGTAGAATGGGAGAAAAAGGATGTTATCATATCATGGAAATGAACTTCCTAGAGTTGTGGTATACTTGTGGATATCAAATGTCCAAGCTTGACTTTTGATTTCAAATCATGCAAACCCCCTTTTTATGGCCTGTCTCTTTCTCCATTGTAAACTAGTCATTTAAACTGGCAAATGCAAAATCATTCTTTGTGTGCTTATTATAAGCCTGTAAGTCTCCTTCAAATGCACATCCCTTGTGCATAAAGGAGCCACCACCACTCCCTTGGAACCAAGAATCCCCTCAGAATCAGGAGAACAAATAGAAGCGAAGATCATCTGGAACTTCCTATACGTTCTATAGTCAACATAAAAACGTTTGCTCTACTTAGCCACTGTGTTTCTCTCTTTTGTGAAATTTGTCTGTCTGCCTGTGCTAGCTCTGTGTTTACAGTTTAGCTTCTTCATTTTAAAACAGAAATTCAGCCAGCTTTAAACTCTGTCTACTTCTAGCCAATTGTCCTTTTCTGGCAACATTTTTGTTAAAGGAAAAGCACATGGCTAAATGCGATCCTTCCAACACATTTAAAAAGAAACTGAAAAGCTCACTCAAATCAGCTCACCGAGAAATTCTACTGAGATGATGGTGATAGCTCATATAATCACCGGAAATTATTTACTTGAATGATCTCCCAAGAATTCCTGATTCATTAACTATAATTATGGTTGCTGATACCATTCCATATATAATTTTGAGTTAAAAAATAACTAAGGTGTGACTACTTATTTATTATTACAAATAAGAGTTACTAAATATACAAAAATATTATTATCATGCCAGGCAGAGTGCTTTACAATGTATACTTTCATTTAAACTTCATGATAATCCAATTGTGGTAATCCCATTATCTTTACCTTACAGTGAGGAAATTGGAGATCTAAGAGACTATGTATTTTTTTAATTTCTTTTTTTTAAACTTTTATTTAATGAATATAAATTTCCAAAAGTACAGCTTATGGATTACAATGGCTTCCCCCCCCCCATAACTTCCCTCCCACCCGCAACCCTCCCCTTTCCCACTCCCTCTCCCCTTCCATTCACATCAAGATTCATTTTCAATTCTCTTTATGTACAGAAGATCAGTTTAGTATATATTAAGTAAAGATTTCAACAGTTTGCCCCCACATAGCAACACAAAGTGAAAAAATACTGTTGGAGTACTAGTTATAGCATTAAATCACATGTACAGCACATTAAGGACAGAGATCCTACATGATATTTTTAAAAAATTGATTACTTTTGTATGCAATTTCCAATTTAACACCAGTTTTTTTTTTCATTTTCAATTACCTTAATATACAGAAGATCGATTCAGTATATGCTAAGTAAAGATTTCATCAGTTTGCACCCACACAGAAACACAAAGTGTAAAAATATTGTTTTAGTACTAGTTATAGCATCACTTCACATTGGACAACACATTAAGGACAGATCTCACATGAGACATAAGTACACAGTGACTCCTCTTGTTGATTTAACAATTTGACACTCTTGTTTATGGCGTCAGTAATCTCCCTAGGCTCTTGTCATGAGTTGCCAAGGCTATGGAAGCCTTTAGGGATCGCCGACTTTGATCTTATTCCGACAGGGTCCTAGTCAAAGTGGAAGTTCTCTCCTTCCTTCAGAGAAAAGTACCTCCTTCTTTGATGGCCCCTTTCTTTCCACTGGGATCTCACACGCAGAGATCTTTCATTTAGGTCTTCTTTTTTATTTTATTTTTTCCAGAGTGTCTTGGCTTTCCATGCCTACAATACTCTCATGGGCTCCTGAGCCAGATCTGAATTCCTTAAGGGCTGATTCTGAGGCCAGAGTGCTATTTAGGACATCTGCCATTCTATGAGTCTGCTGTATATCCTGCTTCCCATGTTGGATAGTTTTTTCCCTTTATGATTCTATCAGTTAGTATTAGCAGACACTGAGACTATGTATTTTTAAAAATTTTTAAAAGACTGTTTATTAATATAAACAGATCAGATTTCATGTATTTCATAGATATAATTCTTATTCTCACATAAGGTCACTGCCAGTCATTAAACGGCATCATTGTCAAAGACAATCCAGTTCTCTTAGTAGGCTATATATTTAACCAGTACACAACATAAATATGTCCCGAGTATCACACACATAGATATGTGCATATATCTGTGTGTGTGCGTGTATCCATGTATACAAGCATATATATTCTTATATTTATATGTATTTATACTGATAGATTATCATCTAGACAGAAAGATAGAACACTGTATAATAGTAGAACTAAATAATTACCAAATTAATAGTAAAAAGTAGTTGTTTTCAAGTACTTTTCCAGGAAGACAGAAGTGCCAAATATAACTCTCAAATGACACACTTGAGAGTCCCAGTGAGTACATACAGTAGAGATATTTATCAAAGATGTCAATAAAGTTTCCCTTGAAGTAGGGACTTGAGTACAGATCTGAAAGATGAGGAGGAAAAAACGGAGACAGAAGAGTCCAGATGGAGAGGACAATCTATACAAAGGCCCTGTGGTAGGAAGGCACCAACTGAATGAGAGGGAAAGAAGTGCTTGGGAGGGGGTTTAGCTTATGTGGGACACAGGGGCTGGAGTAGAGGAGAGTTCATTATAAGATAAGGCGAGAGACAGGAGTTCTAATCCATGGAAGGATCAGTGAGAGTCCCAGGAAATTGCAACTGATCACATGCACCTCTTATAACTGATCCTATCACAACATGCATGTTGGGAACTGTTAGTGGATACAATGAATCCACCAGAATTCAGAGCAAGAGAGTGCATGAAGGCTCTTAGAATGAGGGAGCATTATCATGGAGACAATGGGATCCCATCCACTTTAAAAGAATAGCTATCCATTAGACAGACAGAGAGGAGGAGAAAAGTTAAGGAGCCAGAAATGGAGCACTGGGCGGGCATTTAGCCTAGAAATTAGGATACCTATGCCCCATTTCAAAGTGCCTTAATGTGATTCCTGGCTGTGGCTCCTGGCTGCAGATTCCTGCTAGTGTGGACTCTGGATGGCAGCAGTGATGGCCCAAGTTACCGAGCTCCTGCCACCCAATTGGGAGATCTGGATGAAGTGCCCTGCCCCATCCCCCACCCCAGCTTGTGACTCAGCCGAGGCCCCTGCCACTGGGGAGTCAGACAGCAGATGAGAACTCTGTCTCTCCGCCTCTTAGATAGAAGAATTGATATAAATATAGACATATAGATGATATAGATACAGATCTATTTTTTTTTCTGAATGAAGATACAGGTGTGGTCATTGACAGAATGGAATCCTTCCATAGGAGTGGGCCAGTGCTTTCTCATGAGAGCTAGTGCCATCTGGAAGCATGCTGACAACCTATTCTACAACTCCTTTGCTCTGTAGTAGGTCTTTTGAACAATATACTCAAGGTAATCACATTCAGTTCTGAACAAAAGGTCCTATAGTCTATGCATGCAGTGAGGGGAAGGAAAAGATAGTAGAAGAGCTCTGACTCCAACAGACCTTCCCTAGTGGCAGACGGGACACTGCAGAAGGTACCACTTTCCAGATGACTGCACCTCCCTGAAGGACTCTAAGGGTAGGGGTTGAATGGAAACTACAACCAAGAGAAACAGCAGAGAACTACGTTTTAATAGCTGTGACATAGACATATGGCTATTCCACAACACCACGCTATTCTGTAATACAACAAAATAAGCTTCTATCTAGAGAACTATACTATCAAGGTCACAGCTCCAGGGAAGGTGTTTGGTCTAGCAGTTAAGACATCATCGGGACAACTATATCCCATATAAGAATGCTTGTTCACTTCCCAAATGACTCCAACAGGCAGATCTGAGCCAGCCCACAGCCAGAAACCCAGAATTGCCTCCAGGTCTCCCACATGGGTGGCAGGAACCCAAGTACTTGAGCTGCCTCCAGGGTATGCATTGGCAGGAATCTGGAGAGGAAGCCAAGTAGGACTCAGTCTCTGGATACAGGATGTGGGTGCCACAACACCTGCCTCTGGAGTACTTCAAAACCAGATGCACATGATTTTACATAATAATGGCAAGCCATGCTGGGCTTTAGCTTTTAACTATTTGCTGAAAATAAAGAGGTTAAAAAATGAGATTAAAAAAAATAAGGAGGCTGGCGCTCTGGCATAGTAAGCTAAGCCTCCACCTGTGGCATTGGCATCCCATATGGGTGCCAGTTCATGTCCCAGAGGCTCCTCTCCTGATCCAGCTCTCTGCTATGGCTTGAGAAAGCAGTGGAAGATGGCCCAAGTACTTGGGCCCCTGTACCACCATGTGGGAGACCTGGAAAAAGCTCCTGGCTCCTGGCTTTGGATCAGTCCAGCTCTGGTTGTTGTGGCCATTTGGGGAGTGAACCAGTGGAAGGAAGATCTTTCTCTCTGTTTTTCCCTCTCTCTGTCTGTAACTGTACCCCTCAAATAAATAATTTTAAAAAAATAACTTAGGGAGTGACAATGATTATTTCTTTATACATTATTATTTCCTGTTCATCTGTACCAAAGTCTATCTCTAAAGACTCAGAATAAGCACAACCATATCACTGGAACACATGAAAGGCAAAGACAAATGCTTTGGTTCTCTCTCCAAGTTCTTCCCATGGTCCTTAAACTCTTCCTCACCAGCTTGTATAACTGGGCAAATGGTTAAAGGTGGAAATTTTTATAAACAAAAATTATTGCTGGCTATAATGCTTAGTTGTTTATTTTATCACTCAGTATAGCCTGAAATTGAACCTCAAATTATTATCCATTTGGGACCGGCACTATGGCGTAGAAGGTAAAGCCACTGCCTACAGTGCTAGCATCCCAAATGGGCACCATTTGAGTTCTAGCTGCTCCACTTCCAATCCAGCACTCTGCTATGGCCTGGGAAAGCAGTAGAAGATGGTCCAGGTCCTTGGGTCCCTGCACCCACATGGGAGACCTGGAAGAAGCTCCAGGCTTCTAGCTTCAGATCGGCCCAGTTCTGGCCATTTCAACCATTTAGTAAGTGAATGGAAGATCTCTCTCTCTCTCTCTCTCTCTCTCTCTCTCTCCCTCTCTGTAACTCTGCCTTTCAAATAAAAATGTTAAAAATCCTTTAAAAATTAGTATCCATTTTTTGTTGATATAATTAAAACAAATTCCAAGTTAATAATTTAAATTCTTGACCATGTTTAGTATTCACTAAGTAATACTCCTTAAAGCAACCTATGATTACATTTTTAGGACCTCAGGTTTGCCAATAATTTCTTAGATACAAAACCACAAGTATAATAAATAACAGAAGAAAAAATGAACCTCATCAAGATCAACAACATTTGTATTCTTAAGTATACCATTGTGAAAATCAAAAGTTAACCACAGAATGGATGAAAAATTTTGCAGTCATTTCTCTTGTAAGTATTTATAGCTAGACTATATAAAGAACTCTCAGAATTCAATAATAAAAAGATAAATAATTCAGTTTAAACATGGAAAAAGGATTTAAGTTTGCATTTCTTCTAAGAAAGTATACAAATGGTCAATAGGCATATCAAAAGAAGCCCAACAGTATTAGTCATTAGGGAAATAGAAATCAAAGCCATAATGAGATGTCACTGCACATGTAGAGGATGGCTAAATTTTTTTTTAAATGAAAGGAAAAGAGCAAGAATTGGTAAGGATGTGGAAAAACAAACTCTCATATACTGCTGATGGGAATGTATTAATTCTGCAAACACTGTGGTAAATCTTTTGGTCATCCCTTGAAAAGTTAAACATAAAGTACTCCAGGACCCAGTATTTCTACTCCTCAGTATAAACCCAAGTGAAATTAAAATATATAATTATTTTTAAAATTGGAAAAAGAATGTTCACCACAGCATTATTAATAATACTCAAAAAGTTTCAGCAATCCAGTGTCAATGAGCTGATAGGTAAAATATGGTACATCCATACAGTGGAATATTATTCAATTATAAAAAGGATCATGACGCTTATATATGTAGTACTTATATATGTTGTTTCAGCATAGATGAACCTTGAAGACATGATGCTAAATGAAATAAGTTAGACAGAAATGCTAAAGACCCATCAAGTAGATTAATGGTTGCCAGGAGCTAGAAGGAGAAAAGAATTGGACATTCCCACTAATGGGAATAGAATTTGTTCTTTGGATGATGGTAATATTCTAACATTATGTAGCGGTAATGGCTGAACACTTTATGAGGATACTAAAAGCCATAAGTTTAAATACTGAAAAAAAGATTTGTAAATTATAAATTATTTATTTGTAAATTATCCATGTAAATTATAGATCAATAAACCTACCATGAGGGAAATAAAGGTCAGCATACTTATTTGAGAAATGCTCTCCTTAGAGACCCCATGGCTACCCTGAAAATCACTGGGGGAGTAAAGGAAAAGGGCTTCACCAGGATGAAAGCTTTTCTTCTTCTGAGACTTCTACCTGTGAAGAGCCACTCAACCAGAAATGGTGCTAGCGAGAGATACACTGACTGCATGCTGTGGCTATCAGGCATACACAGGTTGTTCTCAAGCTGGACAGGGAGAAACAGCAAGTGTTCAGTATTCTCAACATGCCGCAACAGAAAACGTGCATGGCTCTCCACAGAAAGCCTGCCACTTCACTAGTCACACAGCCCTACCCAGAGGACACACAAGCACGACAGTCCCACAGTAGGGCACTTTATCATCAGATGAATCAAAAACCCATACATGGCGGGTCACAATTGTCACTTATCCATTCAATAAATATTTACCCGGTACTGTGGGAATACAAGAGCAGGGTTATTTTTATGTAACATTCTTCGCGGTATCAAGAAGAATGCAAAAAAGACAGGATCCTCAACTTACAATTCTGCAATGATGCCCCATTTTCCTGAGAACAAAACCAAAGTCCGTAGGTGCTATGTGATATGGACCTGCAACCCTATGCCACACCCTTTTGCCTCTGTGACATCACCTTCAACTTTTCTAACCCTTGCTCCCTCCGCGGCAGTCACAGCCTTTTCCTCCAATGCACCAAACATGCTCCTCATTCAGACCTTTGCACCAGTTGCTCATGTAGCTTAAAAATTTTCCTATGACTCATCTGCCCTAACTTTTTTCACAAGTTATACTTTCTCAGGACTGGTGCTAAGGTGCAGCAGGTTAAGCCATCACTTGTGATGTAGGCATCCCATATTGAGGAACAAGTCCCCAGCTGCTCCACTTCAAATCCGGCTTCCTGCCAATGTGCCTGATAAGGTAAAGCAAGATGGCCAAGTGCTGGACCCCTGCCACCCTTGTGAGAGACCTGGTTGGGGTTTCGGGCTCCTGGCTTCAGTCCGGCCCAGGCCTCACCTGCTGTTGTAAGCATTTTGGGAGTAAGCCAACAGATGAAATTTCTCTCTCCCTCTCTTTCTTTCTCTCTCTCTGATGTTCTTTTAAATAATAAATAAATAATTCTTAAACATATTAGATTCTTTTGATGAGATCCTTGCTAACCATCTTATTTAAAATCACAACCCACTTGCTTCCAACATTTCTTATTCCTCATACCCTGCTGTACTTTTCTTTTTCTTTACATTTTGACATGCTATGGAATTTCATTACTTATTACACTTCTCGTTGGCCCATCCCCAGTCTCTAAGACCCATGGAGTTCCTTCCATTTTGTCTACACTGTTCATTGCTGTCTCTCTAGCCTCTACAACAATGCATGCTCCATGAATATATGTTGAGTGAACACAAATAATACCGATACCCTTAGAATATTTTCTCTATAGGAAGATCCTTTTGCACTGGGTCTCTGGGGACATTATTTTAGAGAATCTGAAATCTCAGCTATAAGCCCATAGCACTAGCAGCCACACTGGGCCTCTGAGATGTGAAGGTGTTAATCTCAGGACACCCGATCACTCAGCAGCAGATAGTATTTCTTAGCATACCTGAATATCACTCAACTGTGCTCCCCACCTCTGCTCTTCCCGTTAGTACCTGTCAGAGCCCTATGTGGGTAGACAAAAATTATTTCTGTGCAGAATGTTTATCATGCAATGGTCTGCATGCTCCACAAAATGTCTGAAAGAGATCGGAAACAACGAGCTGGGAAACGGATTTACTCTAATTTCTAAAGGCTCCTCTGATCTTCATAATCCCTGGTATTTCCAATTATACAGGCACTTACTTAAATATTTCATTTCCTCATCTTGTTCTAATTTCTTTCACTCCCCACCCGCCAAAGAAAAATAAAGGAGAAAAAGAAAAAAATACCCCCGATGCTTTTCTCTTAAGTAAAGTTTATCCATAATGTATTGTTAAAGGGCCCTTGATTTCTGTTTGTAATTCCTGCCTAATCATGTACATTCACAGGCTAAGAAAACTCAAGGCCATTTCATCATGACAGTTCTAATCAACAGAAAAGACTTTATGATTAAAATGTTCACTTAGCAATGTGTAAAAATTGTAAATGAGGATTATCTGTATATGACATGAGATTATCAGGATACAAATGAGGCTGAGCAAAGCACCTTTGTGTGCCTTTGTACAACAACACAAAAGCAGCAACTTGGCTGACTGACACAGATGCTACTTTGCATTCTTGTCACCGGTTAAGTCACTTGTACACACACATTGTCTTGAACCATTTCAACTAAATTCCATGGATTTGTCTGTAAAACTGAGAGATTAAGATTAGTCTCTGAACAATTTCTTTACCTTCTAAAGTGAAAAAAAATGTAGTTACCTTTAGCAAAACAGTAAAAATCCCATGAATGCCTTTCTTGTTTACAAACCTGAACTTAATTTCTCAGCACTGTGGAGTCTAGAACAAAAATTTCAAAGTTCTCTGGAGTTCATGTTAATGGTTTTAGCACCAAGGCACCGAAACAGTATAACTGGTCCACATATAAAATGAGTAGAATGGACAAATGAGATTTAATTTTAAATAGAAATTTAAGGAAAATATAAACTTATTTATAATATTTAAAACAAGCATCAGTTCTTTAAATCTACCTGTTAATGTATTGTACCCCATAAAAATGTACAAGTATCACATATTAATCAAAATATTCATCAAAAATATAAATTTAAAAAATAAAATAAATCTGCCCATTAGAAAGTAAAAGATTTTTCTAATATGTATATTATGCACTAACTTTAAAAGTTCTGCTAAAATTTCTTGAGGTAAAATGGCTTTTCTCAATGATCAAGACTATTAGAATTTTTTTCCTGTTGAATGAATTTTCAAATCAAATATCAAAACTTGTTTCAGGAGAATTTCAGAAGTTCTAATTCTATTATTCATACTAATTCAAAATACATTTAAGGTAGTAAGTTTTATACCTGTTAGAATTCTGGCTATCAAGCATGTATTTTAGCTGAAAGTACTTTAAGAAGAAATTATGCACATTCAAATAAAGACTATCACGTGGATTTTACATCATTTTCTTTAGAAAACCAAAAATAGTGTAACTTAGTACAATTAAAAAAACAATATAATGAAAATAAAGTTAAACACTATAAGCTTTTACATTGAAAACTATATAAGAAAATGAGGTGGCATCTATAACAAAAATGTTAATTCTAAATGCATGAGTAGCATCTTTTATTTTAAAAGCAGGAAGTATGTGTTTGCTAATGGGTGTCATCAACTTTAATGTCACTGAATTATCAGTAAAAAATTTATTACACTATTTGCCACATTGTTGTGCCTTTGCTATCTCTTATAGGCTCATATGCTGGAAGTTTGATACCTAGAATCCTATATTAATGGATTAAGAATGGAAATTAATCCAATTACGACATCTGAAGGTGGAGCCTTAGAAAGAGATTAGATTGATTGGGTTGTTAGGGTGGAGAGTCTGTGATTGAGTTACAGTGGCATTGTAAGATAGACCACAGTCATAGGCTGAGTGTAGTCTCTCTTTCCCTGCTGCCTAGCACATGATCTTCCCTCTATACACATTCCACAATCCACGGCCCTCATCAGATTGCAATTGAATCTTGCACTGTGAACCTTCCAAACTATATACTGAAATAAGCTTCCTTTTTAAAAAAAATTTTAAAGATTTATTATTTATTTATTTGAAAGTCAGAATTTCAGAGGGAGGAAACAGAGGGGTCTGGGTCTTCCATCTGCTGGTTCATTCCCCAAAGAACTGCAACACCAGGGCTGGGCCAGGCCCAAGCCAAGAGCCAGGCATTTCATCCAGGTCCAACTGGCTGTAGGGGTCCAAGCACTTGAGCCATCCTCCACTGCTTTCCCAGGCACATTAGCAGAGAGCTGGATCAGAAGTGGAGCAGCTGGGACTTGAACTGGCACCCGCATGGGATGCTGGCACTGCAGATAGTAGATTTAACCCCCTGCACCACAGTACTAGCCCCTAAACCTTCCTTCTTAAGTAGCTCCTCTCATGTATGTTAGTTATAGTGATAAAATTTGACCAACACATACATTGAACCAGGAATAATGATAACTTCTAACCTGTTACATTGACTGCAAGTACCTATTTCTTGATTTTTTTCTCAAAATCTATCTACCTAATCCTTTTAAAAATTTTTTCAGGTTATTCACTATATTCCAGGACTGTGCAAGATGTTAGATATAGGCATAGAATAAAAACGATAACGTCTGCTTTTTTATGTCGACACTTAACTGGGCCAATTTCCTTTATAAGTTGAGTTTAATGCACTACTATAAAGCAAATTGATCAATAGGAGTTCTCTGTTATATCTGTGCCCCATTTACCTGCAATTCAGCTGCATAGGCCTGCATATCAAGTCAATACCTGGGCCACCAAGCCAAGACAAGCCACAGTAGGAATATATCTTCTGATGAACAAGAACAAGAAAAAGAGAAGTAGATCAAGAAGAGAAAAAAACAAAAAGGATAAGAGGAGGGAAAAAGTATTTTAGTGAGTGATTTAGTCTGATGCCTATATTAAAGCTGACAGAATCAAAGTTGCTTTCATTTCTAAAACTTTTGTGCTTAGGAAGAAAGAAGACCGTAATTTTTTTTTTTTATCAGGGCACAGGGGCGTTATCAATAAAATATAATAAACTAAAATAAATTAGTCTTTATTAAAATTTGGAATATCTGTTTGAAAAAAACAAGAAGAAAGTGAAAAGGAAAGATACAGACAAGGAGAAGGCATTGATACACTTGATGGGAATGTCATCTTCTCATTCAAGCTCTACCATGATCTTAATTCTGTTTAAAACTGCAAAGTGATCATGTAGGTGTGTAGTGTGTGTGTGTTTATGTGTGTGGGTGGGTACATAATGAGAACTAATTGCAATCACATTGACCACACTGGAGAAATTAAATTAAAGATAAAATTGAGCTTCTGTAAATTATCAAGAAACAAAAAATACTCATTAAGATTTTTTTAATATCTGAAATTCACTCATATTCTTCCCTGTTAGTCTTAAGCCAATGTTTACAACATACAAAATGACTTTTTATGTGACCTCTGGAGAAGCTGGGAAAACCAGTGTATTTTTGTTCCTGGGCATGCAAATACACAGGATAGAAGGCAAGAATTGAAAGCAATGATGCAATGTGCAGAAATAGATCAAACTGGAAAATTAAGAAGGGCTTTCCCTACTTTCTTCCTTACACTGACCCCCAAATACAACAGGTTAAGGAAATGAGTTTGGCTAAGCAAGGGTGAGATACTAGATCAGTGTGGAGAACAAAAGGTGCATCACAACTCCCCAGTCTAGGCATGGAGGTTGAAATCCCTTAAGGGCCATCCACATATGTGCTATAGGTTGGAGTGGTGTCACATGGCAAGGCTACACTGACTTCCGTACCCCTGGCCAAGGTCCCACTCTTTCATTTGGCATTGACTCTTGCAAAGTATGTAGCTGGCCCTTTATAATGGGCATGCTGGGAAATCTTTTCCAAAAGAAAGAATTAATGATTGTGCCTTGCACCTCCTATGACAAAGAAACACAGCACTTGATAGAACTCATGGGGTTGTGTCTGTGTGTGTGTGCTCCTAGAAGCATTTTTAAAATTTATTTAACAGTTTTTAACACTTTTCCACATTCACTTCCCATGTACACTTATATACTATTTTTCTTCAAAACAAGATATTAATATCACATAATGTGGGATTCATGACAATGACCATAAAGCTAAAGGTAAAATATTCTACACGAATATTTTCTTCTTTCATTGATTTCTTGGGTGACATGGCACTCTAACAGGGTATTATATAAATACAGCATGATGCACACACCCCTGCCAACTGGTCTGTATGACCTGGCAGGTGTACGGTGCTGGTGGTTATGTGTGGTGGGATAAGATGCTATGTAGAGCGTATGGCCAGTTCCTGCAGGAAAATTGCAGTACGGATCTCTAGGATCCTGGCACAAGGCCATGCCACCTGCAGGATGCAGTTATTCTATACCATTCAAAAAGCAGTGCTCCCTTTGACTCTTAATTCTGTGTGGATGCAAACTGTTGAAATCTTTACTTTATATATACTAAATTGATCTTCTGTATATAAAGATAATTGAAAATGAATCTTGATGTGAATGGAATGGGAAAGGGAAGGGGAGATGGGAGGGTTGTGGGTGGAAGGGCAGTTATGGGGGGGGAGCCACTGTAATCTAAAAGCTACTTTGGAAATTTATATTTATTAAATAAAAGTTAAAAAAAACAAAACAAAACAAAAAAAGCAGTGCTATCAGGCCAGGCAGAGACAAAGCACTCCTCTTCAGATGCTCCCAAGATCTCCTAGATGACTATATAACAATCTAGTTTTCCCATGCATAAGAGAGACCCATACAAGAGCCACATGCTTTGATGCCCAGTAGTAAATAATAATCTGTATTGCTACTTTATCCCAAACTCCTGGGAAAGATCTAAGGCTCTGTCACAGCTCCTCTCCAGCCAGCTAGAACCACACCATCTTTCCAGCACTTTTTTACACCCAGCAACTGACAGCACAGGTTTGGCCCAGGGGAGCTGGAGGAGCAGAAATAGTTGGTAGGTTAGAGCCATGCCTGTGGAATTCTTCAGAGGCCATATGTGAGCCACATGAAAAGCTGTGTACCCCTTCCAGCAGTTTTCAATCATATTTGCCAACTCCTCTAAACTGCCTCTTGGCCATTTGCAAGTGGGACTGGAACCCAAAGGATGAAAACTTTGAGAGGATCTGACTGATATACATTGGAATTTCAAACTGCTTTCTGGTAGTAAATTTTATGATTACTATTGCAAATAAGACTAGAAAAACACTCTTCAGACTAAGCAATGTTATATAAAATGTTAACCAAAGACGCATACAATTTTGTAAATGATCAAATATTTCATATTGAAGAACACTTGTGATGTTTTTCATATATGAGTAACTTCAAAGAGTTCATGTAAATATAATAAAAAGGGTTATTTTGGTGCAAAATATGTTTGAAATTCATAAGTAGTTTTTTTACATTACTCATTTTCCATTAACTTTTTGAAGTCCCTTCATATATGCAACTAAAAATAGACTTTATTTTCATAGTTTGAAATATTTTGCCTACAGATTAGCAAAACAAACCTATATAAATGCCAGCAATGTGTTCCTTCTAAAACTTACAGGTGACATAAAGCTGACAAAAAGCTTCTCAGTGGACAAAATCATAAATTAAGAATTTCTAATTTCATAACTGCTCAGTTTTCTCATTCCTCTAAATCACATAAGAAAAACATTTTGGTGAAGAAGAAAGTCAATTTTACAAGAATAAAAGTACAAGTGAACAGAAGAGTAAGGCAACTAAAAATCAAACAATTTACCTCATTTCAGAAGCTGCTATCCAAAGTTCTTATTCATGGATTAGGTTTTTGTTTATCTTGTATTTTAAAATGCATTGGGCTTAAAATGAAAACCTGCAGTTATTCTCATAATCCAATTTAAATGACTAACTGCAGAATTAAAAAGAAGATTAGTATCAAAAGGTTTCCAAAAGATTTTGCATCCATTCACTAAAGCCTAAATCATTCTAAAGGTTCTGTGGATAGGGTTTAGGCTTTTACGAGCTTCCTGAAACAATACAGAAAACTCTTTCTTTTTGTGTGCCTTTTCCATTTTGCCCAGTTTAGAGACTTGTGAAGTCCCTGCCCTCCCTCAAAGACTAGGATTTCAGACGTGGAGTTTAATTAGCTCAAAGAGTTTTGGGGGAATGCTGGTGGTGAGTGTCAGGTTGCTTGGTTGGAGGAGTGGAACAGGAGCATCACAGCCAATATTGAACACCTGCTGTGGTTGACTTGGCACCAGGCATAGCACTTCCCAGCCTGGTGCTACGGCATGGTGCCTCCCTGGGAGAAATTCCCATCAGAGGAGTGGCGGCAAACATCAGAATTCTAAAGGGGGGATGCTCTATGCAAACCGTGCCATCTTCCTCCTTGGCATGCAGTACTTCCTAACTATAAGGCGTTTTCCCTTGGGCTGGTTCCTGGATCACCTCATGGATCCTGGAAGGCACTCAAAAAAAGTATCATCAATTCCATTGGAAAGAGAAGAAACCGAACCTGCAGTGATTACTGTTCACGGCCCCTGCCTATTTTCCTGCTAAACAGTGGTCTTTTCACTTTCCATTTGTTGAACTCTTTGTTTACTAGAGCATTAAGCCTTTGACTATAACATCCATTAACAATAAGTTATCTAAAAATAATAATAAATAAAATATTAAGCTAAAAAAAACAAAGGGAAGAAACTGAAGCATTAGGAAGAAGCATTCTCTCTTTCTCATGTTGCCACAGCAGCAGTCTTTAGTTTGGGAAGCCTCTGTGCCCCTCTCCAAGAAGAGCATTTAAAAAAAGCTCTGGGGGCCTTTCTCTGCTGCTCAGTGGTACCACCACAAGATGTTTCTCCCTCGGCATCTTCTGGATGCAGACAAAAGGAGCCCTGCTAGGTCCTCCTCTTCAATGTAAGGAGCAGGGCAGGACCCAGAACCCAGGGCCTGGGCTGGGCTCTAAGAGGCCCAAGAGGAGATCCAATCACTTTCTCTTTCTGTCTTCAAAGACTGCAAGGGTTTGTTTCCTGGAAAGTAATCAACCCTGCAGTCCCAAACTCCCCCTCTAGGGAGTTGTCCCAAGATCACAGTGGGAGAAAGGGAAAAAGTAGATGAACCCAGCTGTGGCAGCTGCTTTATACTAATTCAGCCTTATCTGGAGCAAGGTGCTATTCTGAGCTCTTCATGTGTGACATCGACGAGAATGCCCAGTTGTTTCCAAATTCACAAGTAGGGAAGGAGTGCCACTCATTATGCTCCCTTGGACTTCCAATCTCATCAGCCTAAGTGACTTAGTTGAGATCACACCCCTCACCAGCAGGTTGCTGTCACTGGCAAGCAAGTCTTTCCAATTCCCTCCCCGCTCCTCAAAAGTAGAATACTGGGAAACATTCTTAGAAATTCAAGTGTGTTTTTTGGACAATGAGACAAATTGTTTGAAGTGAAACTAAGCCAGAAAGTCATTCCAGGTGTGTTCACATATTATTTAAGAAGCTGCTCTAATCCCACTTTCTACAAGTTTAATTACACCACTGTGAGTTATTTAACATGCTTAGGCTTCATTTACATTCCTAAAATGAGGGTTTGAAGCAGATGATCTCCAAAAGCCATCCAGCCTGACGATTTGCTACGTATTTGAGCCCAAACCACTCTACACAAAATCTAAAACTTTTCCTGTTCTGTCTACCATACAATGACTATTTTCCACCATCATATTTTCCACCTGCACCTATAATTTAAGCATTTTGCCATAATATGATGTTGTAATGTAAGTTCTTGCCAAAGAATATCATCTTCAACTCTTTTGGCTGCCTTTTACCAAAAACTCTTTTGTTCATCTGAAAACATCCTTAAGCGAGAGTCAAGCCACAGACTTGTATGTAATACAATGCATACTCAGAATCAATAGAGGATTTCTACCCACAGAAACAAAATACAAAGAATCAAGTTTTTAATGGGCAAAAGAGATAAACAGGTACTTCCAAAAGAAGCTAATCAAATGACCAGTGGGAATAAGAAAAGGTACTCAACTCATCAAGGAAATATAAAGTCACAATGGGATGGCACTATATTACCACCAGAATGCCCAAAGGTGTAAAAGATGAACAATATGAAGAACAAGTGAAGATGAGGACCAACTGGAGAGCTCAGACATTGCAAGTAAAAATGTCTATTGACTTTGGGGTACAGTTCAGAATCATCTAAATCTACCAGTAAACATGAATCCACCCTATTACCATTAATTCCAATCCTGGAAATGTGTGCATATGTCCAGCAAAAGGCACACACAAGAATTCTCATAGCAATTTCATTTATAATCTGCAAAAAAGGAAAGACAACTCAAATGTACATCCATGATACGAAGGATAAATACTACCTTGTATTCCTACAAAAAGCACTGCTTAACAATGAAACAGAACAAACACCAGCTAAATTCAGACCTAGGAAGAATTTCAGAGACACGACAATCAGTGAAATTAACATGATTTATTTGAAGCTCACTGAGAAGCACAACTATCAGTATTGATCAAAGTCAGAGCAGTGACAAGTACTGACTGGAAAGGAGGATGGAGAACCTTCTGGGCTGCTAGATACTTCTGAGTGTTGCTGATTGAGCGCTCTAAACAAAGGCATATAGATCTTAGCAATCACCACACTGTACACTGTGCATTATACCTGAGTTAGAAAACAACAAAATAATTTTAAAAATCCAAGTTCAAAAAACAACATTCATGAAAATTAATTAATGAATATCCAACTGAGCCATATTGTAGATCAGTCTAAATTTTACTCTTGGGTGAAAAGTAGAGCTGCACACCCCCCTATCACACTGCACACATTCAGCCTGGACTTGGAACCTTCCCAAACTACGCTTTAGGCCACAGCTATCTCCTATCTGAGGGTGAGGGCTTTCTAACAAACAGAATGAAATCTGATGCCAATTTTGTTTAAGGACATTGTTTGAGGACAGCATTTCTCCATCCCCTTGATGGAGACGCACTGAGGAAAATTCTTTCATTAATCCTTTCATTTCAGGAAAGGTGTCTATCTTGAACAACTGCTAGCTTATTTCTGATGGATATGCATTCTCCTGTAACTAAATTGTCTGGTGATGGGAGCAAACAAAGGAGAAAATGTGCATTAATTGGCTTTTCACTCTTTTGTGACTTCCCATCTACCCTTTGAGCCACTATCTTTTAGAACATTCTGGATCATTCACCTTTGTTAACTACTTTTATCACTAACTTTGCTTTATTTCTCTATCCTTTTCTCTATTTTTTTTACTACTTTCATCCCATTGTGCTATTTATTAATGTATCATTTATTATTATACCATAGAACAACCACTACAAATATTTTGTTTTAAAACAAACAAAACAGAGATGCACACATTACATACAAAGACAAAGGAGGCCCTTACGGTCAATTAGCATTTTCCTGCTCACTAACCTTGAATCCTAAGCCTGTTTTAATTGTTTAAATAGTCCCTAAGCTTCTTGGGCTTGGCCCATGTGTGAGTCTGTGAATAGTCTCAGGTAGATGGCAGGGCCATAACAAGTACCATTTGACTGCTTCTGTCCAATTAAAGCTAATGTCAATAGTTTCAGAACTTGTAGTGCAAAACATGAACACATTTTTAAATCATGAAAGAACTCTTTCTCTAGGCCTGCAAAAACTTGTGCCCCATTTGGAAATTGGGTTATTTTAATTATAATGTCACAGAGAACAACATGTATTTTAATCAACTTCAGTTGACAATGCTGCAACCACATCATAGTTGATGCCGATTCCAAACCAGCTCAAGAATTACTTCCAGGTTTTAAGAACTTGCAGCTTAGCGAAGCCGGTTAGAAGTGCAGCCTGCCCAGCTGCCGCCAGAGCCCAACCCTACAGGATCTGGGCCTTGTCATTAGGTAGATTTTGAAAACCAAGGTCCTGGGCCAAGTGTGATCTCTAGGACCGGCTCCCAGGCCCCAGGAGAAGGCACCTCCCAAAGGCTATGCTGTTCCTTACAATTTTCTAAACGATTGGCAAGAATTTCACTTCTCTGCCCTTCAGCATAGTCAGCAAACAGCACCAAAGTTTTGCTTGGCACTTCCTTTTGACAACATCTTACAGTTTACACAGCTGGTCCTCCATTATAAAAGTTGTGGGTGACCTTTGGTACATAATAATGCCTTCAACCTTTGAGAAGCTGGTTGCCATTTTTGCCCACTGACCACAAGACTTCCTGAAGGGAGAGAATCCTCCACCATTAAAACTGACTGACAAGATTCCTTGATTTGCTTAATGAAGTAACCATGGGGTAGCTGATGCTGCAATAGTTATTTCAGAATTAAACCTTACCGGTTCTTTGTGTTAATGTTTTTCTCCACAGTAAACAGAAATACAGGGCTTTTATAAGTAATGAAACAATGAGAAAATTGGTTATTGTTTTTTAAACAAATACTTTGAAAATACGTTGTAAATGTTGGGAATATTGGACACACCAATACCGATGCTTCTACAGAAAAGACAGAAGTACTTCTGCTTTGAAGATAGGGATTGGCATTATACAGCCAGTGATGCTGGCATCTCATAAAAGCGCCAGTTCAAATCATGGCTGCTCCACTTCTGATCCAGTTCTCTGCTAAGGCTTCTGGGAAGGTAGCAGGAGATGGCCTAAGCTGAGCTCCTGCCACCCTCGGGGGAGACCAGGTTCCTAGTTTCGGCCAGGGAGTGAACCAGCAGATGGAAGAGCTTTCTCTCTCTCACTATCTCTGTCTCTCTTTTCTCTTCAACTCTACATTTCAAATAAATAAAATACAACCTTTTTTAAAAATGTGAGGAGCTGTATATATATATATATGTGTGTGTGTGTGTGTGTGTGTGTTTAAGGAAAATGATTACAGAGTTTATAAGATAGATTTGCTTTGAGAAACAGTTGTGCAATCATATCTTTTAAAACTTGCTTTAAAGGTCTCAATGAAAAGCTTTAACATTAGGGAGTTGTTTCTGAAAACAAACACTAAGTGGAAAAAAACCTACAACTTGACAATCTGATGCATAGAAGAGGTTTGAATGTGTCAAAACTTAAAGCGTGGCCGGCGCTGCGGCTCACTAGGCTAATCCTCTGCCTGCAGCTGTTCCTCTTCCAATCCAGCTCTCTGCTGTGGCCTGGGAAGGCAGTGGAGGATGGCCCAAGACCTTGGTCCCAGCACCTGTGTGGGAGACCAGGAGGAAGCACTTGGCTCCTGGCTTCGGATCGGCGCAGCACGCTGGCCGTGGCGGCCATTTGGGGGGTAAACCAACGGAAGGAAGACCTTTCTCTCTGTCTCTCTCTCTCTCTCTCACTGTCTAACTCTGCCTGTCAAAAAAAAAAAAAAAACACCTTAAAGCATTTTCTTTTTTCTGAGAAAGTGAATCAAATGCTGAAAAGCAGCAGTGGCCAGGAAGAAAATATGAAAGGGAATGGGTGGATTAAAAGCTGCAGGGAGCTCAGGCTACAATAAGTGGATAACCCTGTCTCTTCCTGGGAGGAAGGTCACACAAATTGAGCCACACAACTGACGCTCAAATAATTGGTGAATGAGCAGATTATCAATTAAATGAAAAAACAAAAGGTGGTTTCTTGAAATTTTAGCTTTATAGAGAATGCAATACATATGTGGTCACTGGCATTGGCAGCCCCTTAATGGCTGTGGTGATGCTAGAACTTCTGCCTCCCGACTCACTGCTTTCTTCCTGCTGTTCACGGTTTTTTGGGTTTTTTTGTTTTTTATATTTTGGCTCTCTTAAGATTTGCTTATTGGGGACTGAGATCTTCCATCTGCTGGTCCACTCCCCAAATGCCCAAGACAGCCAGGGCTGGGCTGGGCCAAATTCAAGATCCAGAAACTCCATCCTGTCTCCCACATGGGTGGCAAGGACCCAAGAACTTGGGCCATTGTCCATTGCTTCCCAGGCACATTAGCAAGGAGCTGAATCAGAAGTGGAGGAGCTGGGATTCCAATATTGGATGCTGGCATCACAAGTGGTCGCTTAATCCATTGGGCCAAAATGCCCACCTGTCCCCACCCCTGTTTTCTTCTTTAAACCAAACACTAGATTAAAAAAAAAGAAGAAGAAGCATTGTTTAAGGGGAATGACCTCCACAGTTGTCTGCAAGATCAAAGGAACACAGTAACTTCTCATGGGGATAAGGCTCACAGAGAAGAGTCTTTCAGCAGAGACTAATGTAGGTTGTTAGGGGCTGCACTATGTCTGCTCCCCATTCACAAGTGGAAGATCTAACCCCCAGTACCTCAGAATGTGATGTACTTGAAGATGAAAAAAAGATGGAATTAAGCTTCAATGAGGACCTATGGGTGGGCCCTTGTCCCATACCTTTGCATTTAAAGAGGAAACTGGTACACAGACAGCAACGGGGGAAGAGCAAGTAAGACACCAGGAGGGTGCCATCTCCCAAAGTATGGGAAAATAGCTTTGTGCTGTTTAAGGCATCCGCTCTGTGCTACTTTGTTAAGGTAGCCTTAGCAAAGAATTTCATTGACATCGAGAGCGTCTGCTCTTGGGAATCACAACAAAACCCTAACTGCCCCACTTGGTAGGTGCCAGTTACTAAGGATGAAAGAAAGCATGGTGAAACATGTGCTGTTTACTGTAACCGTGCTTAGCTTTTGGAATACAGTCAGCTAACCTATAGTTATTTTAGTTAATATTTGCTTTGTGAACGAGTGACGATGACATAATGTTCCCAGTGACTAGTTAATACGAAACAACATCCTTTGGCTGAGGAACCACTCGGCCTAAATAGCTGGACAGCAAATCTCACCCTGCACTAGGATTCCTGAGGCTGGATGGAAAATGGGTTTCAGGTGCCAATTCCAGTCCACTGGAAGTGGCTGAATGAATGCCATGTTCAAAACTAAGTCCAGAGGCCGGCACTGTGGCACAGTAGGTTATTCCTCCACCTGTGGTGCTGGCATCCTATATGGGCGGTGGTTTGAGTCCTGGCTGCTCCTCTTCAATCCAGCTCTCTGCTATGACCTGGGAAAGCAGTACAAGATGACCCAAGTCCTTGGGCCCCTGCACCCACGTGGGAAACCTGGAAGAAGCTCCTGGCTCCTGCCTTTGGATCTGCTCAGCTCTGGCCGTTGTGGCCATTTGGGGAGTGAACCAGCAGACGGAAGATGCTTCTCTGCCTTTCCCTCTCTCTCACTGTCTGTAACTCTACCTCTCAAATAAATAAATAAAATCTAAAAATAATAATAATAATAAAAACCTAAGTCCAACATGGAGTCTTGGTCTAATAAAACTGGGTCATGATGTCTGCCCCAGGAACAGAAGTAATGGCAGTATAGTTGCCCCAAGAAATAAACCATCTAAATGCAAATTTGCTAAATACACATAAACACCAAAGTAAACATGAAGGTCATTTTTTATGTCACTTTTGAAAAGTGTCTTATAGACTAACAATGAACATATATTTTCAATGGAATAAGATAAGTACAGGAGACAGCAGCAGGAGGAAACAGAATTGTCTGTCATTGGCAGATGACACCTTCCACCCCCAGAATGATAGTTTTAGCAATAAACCAGTTCATCCTCCCACATCCTTTCGGAATAAGAACCTCTGCCTCTAGAACCTGCCTGGTCCTTTCTTTCACTCACCAGCCTCATTACCCTCCCTCCACAGCTGCTCTTAACAGTTACAGTGCCTGGACCTGTGCCAGTGTGGTTTACCTATAAATAGTAGGATAACAGACACTGATTTTCAAACAGTAGAACTACCCTTAAGGAACTAGGACTTAAAGAAGCACCTTCCTTACTATGTAAAAAGACCCTGGAAAACTGCTCAGCAATAGCAAACTGTCATGTAAGCTTTCTGAAATGCTTTTATATCCAATACTACATGTAAAAATCATTTTATTTCCATCACAGGCAAAACAGTATTTAAATATAGTGAATTTCATTATATATTATATATAAATATTTTTCCAAATTAAATTTTGTGTAGTGAAACACAGAATCACTTCAAAAGGTGCTTTTTTTCTACAAAGCATTGCATTAGATCAGTTATAGAAAATTTCAAAATAAAATTCAGTTTTTAAGTGATTAAGCTTTATTATAAATTATAATCACTACATTGAAGCACAATAGATTTATACATTATTCCATCTGGTTTTGTAGATCTGCAAATAGATAGTGCTTCATTTCCTAGATTCTAAACAAGTCCTAGAAACAACAAAATTTCAAGAGAAAAATTAGATATCAAAGCTGTTTTTCCCTGGAAATAGAAACACTTTACAACGCAATGTTTACTCAAGAGTTGTTGTTTTAGATTAGGCAACTTTTTCTCCATTTAACATGCTATCAAACAATTCAAATGCATTCAACAATGCAGTAATAATGCTATATTGCTTATAATGACATAATCCATTGAAGACTGTGAATATAAATTCTTTTTACTTATGCATCCAAATTACTCTTATGGCCTTCACAATAGATCCTCTAACCAAAATCAGTGCTTTTCAAGTAAAAGACAGGGGCACAAAAATTTTTAGGAAAGTAGACCAATAGTTGTAGTCACCATATAACATTTGTGAATAATTTGCTTCATTTCAAAAGTGCAAGAAAAATGCTGCACTTTGAAATCTGGTGAAAGGTAAATGAAGACAAGGCCTAGAGCAAGGCTTACATGCCAAGGGTTAGAAAAGAAGCGAATATGCAGCTGCTTTAAGTCAAGCATTTATAATCTAAAATATGTAGAAGGAAAACACTCTGTAAATAACAGAATTAAGCATGTGAAACACATATGTGAGTATTTTTAGGCCAAATTCAATAAGATATTCATTAAGCAAGTTAACAGACAAAAATTGAAACTTAAGTTTGGAAACACATAAGGTTCACGCCATCTCTTAAGGCTGAAGCCTTATGTATTTACAAACATAGCAACAGCAGATTCTTGGGAGTCTATGAATATTTTCTGTACCTCCAGAAGATACCACAATACAGAACATACTTGGGCAAACCACCAACTTGAGGCTAATGACCTTGCAAATTTAGGCTTTTTTCAAAAAGGAAATTGTGAAAAGCAGAATCCACACATTAAAGAAGTAAACATTAGTGGTTCTTTAGAATTCGCTGCTATTAAAGATCATTCTTTCTTGTAATAAAATGCTTGAAATCTTCAAAATTACTCCCATAATTTGGCTGGGACAATTTTTTTCACAGTAAAAAAAAGAAAGCCACAACAACAGTAAATGAACTGTGGCAATAGCTCTGATTTGATGTGAAATTTATTTTAAGAGTTCAATAAAATTTAATTCTAGAAACTATTGGAACGACTAGCATATTATACTCAATTTTGAGTCAACATTTTAGGGTGGTTATGTTTTTCTCCCTGACCAACATAATTAACTCTTAACAAGTCCGATATGTCTGTCTCCCCACTCTCCTTCTCTATAAATACGCATACAGTCGTATATGTATGAGAGTACTTCAAAACGTTCACAAAACATGGAATTAAAAGCATGAGTTTATTTTAGTGCAAAAAGTTTTCTGGTGCACAAAACTTTTCTGCATATATGAAAAATGCACATTATTCAAAAAGTGTTTGGCTTTCAAAAATTTTTTGCACCAAAATAAAATGATACTTTTAAAATTCCATTTACCACAAACTTTTTGAACAAACTCCCTCTCACCCCCACCCCCACCCCCATATACAGGAAGACAACGCTATCATCAGGGATCCTGTCTGAGATAGAAGTTGCTAAGCCATCTTGACATTATGTGAACATCAGCATGTACTCACACAAGCTAGGACAGTTTTGAACTCAGCAGGCCACCATATAACCTTGTGGGACCATATATGTGGTCTGTGGCTGACTGAGACGTCATTATACAGTACACGACTGTACATGATGAATAAGACAGAGCTGCATGACTGGACAGCCAGTGGATGTGACTCCCCAGGTGAAGAGAAACTGTCTTTCATTTCCCAACATCTTCCCCCCTGACTAGGAATGCTTTTCAGGGAGATTCTTCCCAGCAACGGCCTCGTGAGCTGTGCTGATGTTTCATTCACTTGGCTGCAGATTCTAAAATAAAGTTTTGTAATAGGTGGGAGGTGAGCCATTAGTTCTAAACACTGACTATATTCTGCACTGCTAGACCTCAAACCAAGATTTTTATATTTTAAAGTCAAATTAGCTTTAAAAAAAGAGACACTCATTAAGTAAAACACCATGTCTAATTTTCTGAAAATGTTGCAATGAATGATTTTTAAGAAGAGGCCTTATAACTGAATTGAAATATGTAGAAGCAAGCCTGATAATCCCCAGATCCTATTAAACTCAACACCTGCAGCCAACATAATAAATCAGTTTGTGAATCTAATTGCTCGTTTCTCATGCTTCCATGAGCCTCTCTAGCTAAGCTAACACCATTGTCCTAGCCTTAATCACAGCCACGTTTATTTTTGTTGGCAGCCTTATGCAAAATCATTGTATTATGGGTCTTTGCACTTAATTCACTCAGATTATGCCCTGATACTGAAAACAGATTGTAAACCAGGAAAGTGATCTCTGAATTGTTTAATTAACTATGAGCTGTAATTTCTATTTATATCTAACTGAAATATTATAGCTCTGTGTTAAATATTCATAAGAAAACATATTATTCTGTTTCTAATTTAATATACTTAAGCTTGTTGCAATTTACAAGTTATAGTTACCCACAGAGAGAATATATCAACATGTTTTTAATGGTTTAAGCCAATTTCTCTTATTCAGTGAGCTAACTTCTGGAAACAAAATTCATCAACAAAATGCTAATTTCCTAAATGATACCTTGGTGGCCTAAAAGAGTTGCAGCAACTCCAAAATGGCCCAAATTTTATCCTGTGTCTTTAAATCTTTCACTACATACTCTTTTCAGGGAACCACAAGGAAAACAATTTTATCAGTCAATTACCACCAATTATTGTTGGTTGATTAAACTCTCAAGAGCCAGAAAAAAAAAAATCTGTATCTACCCCACATTTTCTACCTTTCTCACTTTTTCAAATTGGTAAATTATCTAAAAAAGAAAAAATACAAAATGTAAAAAAGTCACCAATTAACCTGAAAGCACATGATCCCAAAAGCACAAGCAACAAAAGCGAAAGCAGATCAATGGTATTACATCAAATTAAAAAATCTTCTTTACAGCCAAGGAAACAATCCACACAGTGAAGAGACAGCCTACAGGATGGAAGAAACTATTTGCAAACTATGCATTTGACAAATGGTGAAAATCTAAAATATATAAGGAACTGAACTCAAAATGGCCAGAAAACAAAAAAATCAAATTTAAAAATGGAAAAAGGTCCCAAATAGATATTCATCAAAAGAAGACATACAAATGACCACTAGGCATGTGAAAAATACTCAACATCACTTTTCCTTCAAAACAAATGAAAAAAAAATTAAAGGGAGGAGAGAGACAGAGAGAATCTTTCATTCACTGGCTCCTTTCCCAGATGACTGTTACAGCTGAGATGGGACTAGGCTGAAGCCAGGAGTCAGAAACTCCACCTGGGTCTCACACTTGGGTAGAAGGGATGATGTAAGTATTTGATCCATCATCTGTTGCTTTCCAGGTACATTAGCAAGGAGTTGGTTTGGAAGCAGAGCAGCCTGGCCTCAAACCAAAGCTCTGATATGGGATGTTGGCATTGCAAGGAGCAGCTTAACTCACTGCACTACAATGCTCACCCTTGGAAAATAAAACCCTTGGAAAATAATAAGCTATTATCTCACAGATGCTATAATGGCTATTACCAAACAGACAAAAGATAACAAGTGTTGATGAGGATGTGGAGAAAGGGAAACCCTTGCATACTGTTGGTGGAGATATAATTTAGTACAGCCATTCTGGAAAACAATATGGAGGTTCTTCAAAAAATTAAAAAGTAGAACTACCATATTACCCAGCATTCCCACTACTAGGCATATGCCAAAAATAAATGAAGTCAGAAAGTCAGAGATATGGAGTCCTATGGTTACCACAGCATTATTCATGATAGCCAAGATATGGAATCCACCTAAGCATCCACAGCTGAGTGAGTGGATAAGGAAAATATGTTGGAGACAATAGAATATTATTCAGTCAAAAAAAGGAAATCCTGTCATTTTAAACAACACGATTAGCCTGGTAGATTTATGTTAGGTACAATCAGCCACCCATGGAAAGAGAAACAGTGCATTATCTCACTCGTATTTAGACTCTAAAAAGTTGATCTCATAGAAGAATGGTGATTACCAGGAGCTGGGATGGTCGGAGGTAAGGGTAGGGATTGAGGAAATGTCAGTCAAATAGCACAAAATTGCAAATAGATAAAAGGAGTAAGTTCAATAGATCTATTATTTTAGATCATGGTGACTATGATTAAAATAGGCTACATGCTTGAAAAATGCTAAGAGTGGGTGTAAAGTGTTCTCACCATAAAAATGATACCTATGTGACATAACACATGAATTGATTTAATCATTCCATAATGCATATGTACCATAAAACATTATATATGGTAAATACAAATAATTTTATCTTTCAATTTAAACAAATATTTTCAAAATCTAATCACTTTACAGTCACTTGGCCACAAAAGAGTCACGGCATATTTGCATAAAAATGTCCTTACATTTACAGTAGAATAGTTTCTGATTTTTTTCTTTTCCCATTGATTTACCTGATCTCAGAAACTCTCTGAATGTTAATATCCTCACATAAAGAGGAGAAGAGAGCACCACTACATCCATCCTAAGAACATCATTCAGCAGACATAATGTTTGTGAGTGTTGCCTACTCAGTCATATTCTGTCTATCCGACCACATGGCTGGACAGGCACAATCCAAGGGCGCTCTCAAGATCTCTCTTCATGATCTCAAGATTTCTCCCATGACCGTAGGTGAAACCATGGAGTACCTGCAGGACATCTTCTGCCGTAGGGCAATTAATTTCTGAGTCTTTTAAAGTCTAGCGAATTTGTTTATGGTAAAAATGTAGTGCCAGCACTCTGATGTTTATCTGAGTGGTTTATCAAAGACTACACTGTGGTTTTAAGAACTGGAAGAATGAGTCAAAAAGAAGGACCATTCATCGGGCTCCAAGTGTCCATCATCATCATGCCACTCCTGCGCACTGAGCTATAAACACCCTCCTGATGAAAGCATCCATTCTCCTCCCAAACAAGAACCAGGTGGTTTCTCAGCCTGTTTAAATTAGACAAAGACAAGACATCCTCTGCCAACCCTGGCAGGAGGAGCAAACATGGGCCGTCTCTCAAAGACACTGGGGCATTAAATCAACAGGGTGTGGTTGTAGGCTGTGTGGCTGGGGACCCTTTACTTAGGGAATGCTCTCACACCCTAAATAACACCTACAGGGAGGCACATATGGTCAGACTCAGCTTCCAGATGAAAGTAGACTCACGTCAGTTCTCACCACTAGAGTCAGACTCTCCCAAATCCAGCTGTTCCTTTCACTAGGAAGGGGTTTCTCTTTATGCACCTTCAGTTATGTGATATAAAGCACACATTCACTGCAATAATATATAACAGCAAGGTGCTTAATCTATACCAGCAACTGTCCTAAGTGTCTGACACTTAAGCCTGTGAAGTAGGTACTATTATCTCTATTTTATTTTTTAATGATATCTATTTTACAACTACAAAAACTGAGACACAGAGGGGATAAGTAATTTCCTAGAGAAAGCTCCCTTCCCGAATGATGGAGCTAGTACTGAGTGCGGTCTGGCTCCAGGGGCTACTCAGAGCCTTCAGTGTGTTACGTTATGCTGAGAAAACAAAAGTGAGCAAGCTCTTGAACCTGCTCATTGAAAGACCAGAGACTTCTCTGCTTACTGATCTGTCTGCTTGTTTGCAGGAATGCGGGTCAGCGGAAGGCTAATGAAAGGTCAACTAATTATTTAAACAGACTGTGATGTGACATTAACAAATTTATGAAGGGGACATCTAACTCAATTTGGAATATAAAGTGTGGGAAACAAATGGCCTGAGGATTGCTGGAGAGGTTGAGATGGCTAAGCCGTGGAGAGCTCCCTAGGTCAAGGGCCTTGGGGTGTATACTGTAGCTTTAGGAGAGTTACCTTTGAGATAGATCATTTCAGCTGCATGCACCAGCAAGAGTTCAAAGTGACAAGAATGGAAATAATGGTCTAAACTACTGAAACAACACAGTCAAGGAATTTCAAGGAACAAATTAGGATGGATTTGAAAGCAAGCATTGAGAATGATTTTGAAAGTTAAATTTAGCTTGATCTGATTGATTATACTTAAAGACAAAGACTGGTCAAAGTTGACAACAAGAAATGACTCAATGAAGCCCATTTCAGGCTCACTAAATTGAGCCCTCAGGTCCTTTGACAAGTGTTACCCAGAAAGCATCTGAATGTATGGGAATGACATTCAGGGGAGAGCTCTGAATTGAAGATAAATGTGTTGTGAATTTTAGGAGATGAATAAATTTGTTCTAATCCATAGTAATGGTCTTTTAAAAAAAGAGAGCAGATATGTTCTTAGCGAACAAATATGGGGAAAAAAAGGAAACCCAGTTTGGAACTCTGACCTCCAAATATGAGGAAAATAGAAACCAGACTTGTCTTAGAACTTCTACTGTTGTCAGAAGCTACCACTCCTAAGTTAGGAAATGACTTCCTGTGGAATTTCTAGAATGATTCTTCTTGACTTCTCATCGTCCCTTCAAAGCGCTCTCCTCTTTTGTACTCAGCTTCAAGCATACATCTGTTCTCCTACTCCCAGTTTTCCAGGTGTGTTTCAGCATTTCTCTTTGGAATTCTCTATTCTCTAGGAAGCAGGTGAACACCTACAGTAAAAAGAACAGGAAGCCACTTGCCAGGAACCAGAGTGTGCTTTGGATAAGCTGTCAAGTGACTACTCCCACACTGAGTATTTTCATTCTCTTCAATCTTCACGTGATCTCAGCCAAAAGACTGAGAAGCAATCTTCCGTCTTGCTATTTCTCTATGTTAGTTTCTATTAAGCCAGTGATCCAGATAGACGGAATGATCGGCATTCTGCATTTTGTTACCACTTCCCTTTAGTATATGCATTTCTATTCACATAACATACATGTGGGCAGCTTCATCAAGAATTTATTTCCACTACTAAAAAAGACAAAGATCAAAAACATTATAGGTTGCTCATCTCTGCTGAACCTTTATAATCTGTACTTTTAAAGTCAGATATCTAGATGTTTAGGGTGTGATTTGGTGAGAGTTGAGGGATCCTGTCGGGAGGAAAAAAGAAAGAAAAAGCCCTCCTCAACTCTACTCTTTCCAACTTATGCTGAAACCCCCACCTTGGTCTCAAGCCATAGGTCACCCTTAAAAGGTAACTTTATCATCTGGAGAAATAACTCATTTTATCATGAAATTTTATTAGTATACTAGGATAAATTTATCATGTCAACCTACAGCTCACTTCAGATGTATTTAAGACAACGGTATGATATATGAAACTTGGCTGGTGGCATAGAAGGAAGAGAAAAATCCAGAATATGAGGCAAGGTCGGGGATAAAAGGGAAGCAGGGGTCCCTCGGGGGCGGGGGAGGATGTCAAGAGAAGGAATAAACAAATTTGCCTAGAGCAACCTCACTCAGATGATGAAACAGTGCTTTCACTTCTGAGTCTCTGTTTTTGAGATGATTTAAAGCATGGTCATTATTTGCCTGAAATCCTGCAGGAAACTTTGAATTATATGTGTCCATATTGTACTAGTTATCTTAGAAATGTGATTGGGCTGCAATTATGTCTGTAAAGCTCTAACTACCAAAAGAAAATTGTATGGCATCCTCTATCATGCCTGGGCAAATTTAGATGATTGAAAGCATAAACCAGGCCATATTTTATACTACATCTTCTGAGAAGAAAAGCAAGAAAACTCCTAGTTCACACATGCTGGATGCTAAAACAACATTGGCACAGTGTAGTGGAAAAGAACAGCTCCACAGGGAAAATGGACACTGAAATCCAGTAGCCATCTGCCTTGGCTACAGACGCGAAAGCAAGGTAACACCGGACTGACAGAGCGCTGCAGAGCTCCATATGGTTTTTACAGTCCAGGCTGGATGTCAGGTTTTCTGGTAATGGTAGATATGGTACACTTAACTATTTTCACTAGGAAACACTTTGCATAATTCTTAGGCTCAAATTACGGTTGAACTGTGGATTTATTTTAGGCAACTACCGCAAAGAAAATGCTGCATCTTGTCTCTTATTTTTAAAATTTATTTTCATTTGATTTGAAAAGCAGAGAGAGAGAGAGAGAGAGAGAATCTATTCAGTTTAATTTTTCAAATGCCCACAACCAGGGTTGGGTCACACTGAAATCAGGAGCCTGGAATCCAATCAGGATCTAAGTATTTGAACTATCACCTGGTGCCTCCCAGGATTCACATCGGTAGAAAGCTAGAATCAGAAGTGGAAGAACCAGGTTTGAACCAGGCACTCCTATACAGGATGGGGCATCCCAGGCAGTGACTTCAGTGCTGTGTCAAATGCCTGACCCTATTAATTTAATTTTATCTTTATTTATTTTCATTTTTTTGAAAGGCAGAGAGACAGAGAACATCTTGTCTCTTTTAATACCCTAAATCTTCAGACTCAATACAACTCTCTTAATTCCTAGACCAGTATGCTTAATTTATGGTACAAAATATCCACTTGCCTTAGTTTCACAGGATATATCTCATTACTAATGCCCACAAATACAGAACATTTTCATTATAACTGAATTGTGAGTTCTGCCTCTGCTCCATAAACATACACATCTAATTATATCAAGGCCTTTTAAAAATCAAAAAGTTTGGAAATCAGTTAAATATTACCTTTCAGTAGAATTTACGATATTAAATTATAATTGCTTCTATACATACACTTGTTTTGAATATGAGTATATATTCCTGAAAGTCAAAAATTAGATTTATCTCTATGTTCTCTTACTAGTATGTGATCTTGACTCATAAACCATTCAAAATAGGAGAGACAGTTTTCCATATTTCCAACATAAAGACAGGAAGTCCAAAGCAAAGATCCATTATTTAGATGTATATACTTAGAATATAAAATCATCCTCTTACACATGATAATCCTTGATGTCATTATAAAATTAAAAATATTCATACACATTTGCTTTGGTTCTTATTGGACGCTAGGAATAATCACTTCATTATCTGATTTAATTCCCACAAGGTATTACAGGTTGAGCAATCCTAACCCAAAAATCCAAAATGCCAAATGTTCCTGCTATGGTATGGATATTAGTTTGGATATCTGAATGTCTCCCAAAGGCCCCTGAGTTAAAGGTGTGTTTTCCAGGGCAGCTCTATTGTATGATGATGGAAACTTTAGGAGATGAGAGGTCCTTAGGTCAGTGCTGGCATTCCCCTAGGAAATAGTTCTCAGAAGAGGGCTGTTCTGAAAGCCCTAATCAGGCCTAGCATTCCTCTGTGCTTCCTGGTTTGCCATGCAATCCTTCCTCCACAGTGGCTCCATCATTGCCAACTGCCCCCCTCACCAAATGCCAACAAAGGAGGCTGCCTGATCTCGAACTTGTACCTCCAAAACTATGAACAAAATAAACCTTTTCTGTTTATAAAGTTAGTTGCCCCTGCTAGTCCATTGCAATGAATAAAAGGTGACTAACACAGCTCCAAAATTTGCAACATTTTAAGTGCCAAGAAGGGACCACCAGTGGAAAATTCAACACCAGAAGACTGTTTCATGCAAAAAAATTATTAAAAGATTTTATAAATTATACAAATTGCCTTTTGGTATTTATATATGGTATATTTGAAACATAAATGAATTTGGTATTCAGATTTGGGTCTCATCCCCAAGATATTCTGTATATGAAAATATTCCAAAATCAAAAACATTCTTATTCTAAACATGATATAAATGATAATCAACTTATACTATACATTCTAACTTTACAAAGGGGTAACAGTGGCTTACCAACTTTATTAATGAACTCAGCATCCCTATAAACCATGGTAAAACTTGAACTTGAACCCTGGTATCTCCAATCCTAAACCCATGTGCTTAAATACTACTGCAAGGAGATTACAGTGGACTTCCATATCTCAGTAGTGTCTACACTTGTCAGTGTTCCAGTATCAGTTACCACACAGAGAGGCTCATAAATTATACCATTCATTTCCATAGGCAACATGAACACTTCTTGGCTTAAATAAAATTTTAAATTGATGTTACTTTTCTATGAAATTATCTTTTAGGAGATAAATGTGTTTATATATTTGATTCTTCCTTCACCTCCTTCTGTTTGAGACAAATAGCACAGATCATTTCATTTACTATAACTACTAAGAATCTTCCCTGTTCATGAATTGAAATGTCCATACTGCTGAAAGCAAATTACAGATTCAATGCAATCCCAAACAAAATAGCAAGGACATTCTTCTCATTTTAGAGGAACCAATACTAAAGTTCATATGGAAATACAAGCAACCCTGACTAGCTAAAGCAATCTTCAACAACAAAAACAAAGCTGGAAGCTTCACAATACCAGATTTCAAGACATACTACAGGGAAGTTATAATCAAAACAACCTGGTACTGGCACAAAAACAGACATGTGGACCAATGGAACATAACAGAAATCTCAGAGCTAAAACCAATTAATCTTTGACAAACGAGCTAAAATCAATCCCTGGAGAAAGGATAGTCTCTTCAACAAATGGTGTTTGGAAAATTGGATCTGTGTGTTCAGAAGTAGGAAACAAGTTCTCTACCGTATATTTTATACAAAAATCAACTCACAGTGGACCTAAAGTCTAAATCTATGACCTGATACCATCACATTGCTAGAGGAAAACATTAGAGGAACTCTGCAAGACATCAACATAGGCAAAGACTTCTTGGAAAAGACTTCAGAAGCATAGGAAACAAAGGCAGAAGTAGACAAATGGGATTACATCAAGCTAAAAATATTCTCAGTGCAAAGGAAACACTCAACAAAGTGAAGGGGCAACTAACAGAACAGGAGAAAATATCTGCAAACTGTGCAAGTGATAAAGGATTACTATCCAAGATCTATCAAGAGCTCAAGAAACTCATCAACAACAAAACAAGCAATCCAGTTAAGAAATGGGTAAAGGACATGAACAGGCATTTTTCAAAGAATGAAATTCAAATAGCCAACAGACACATGAAAAAATGCTCAGGATCGCTAGCCATCAGGTAAATGAAAATAAAAACCACAATGAGGTTTTGCTTCACCATGGTCAGAAACCAAAAAATAGGGCTGGTGCTGTGGCATAGTGGGTTAAGCCTCCACCTGCAGCACTGACATCTATTCAAGTCCCAGCTGCTCCTCTTCCAATCCAGCTCTCTTCTATGGCCTATGAGAGCAGAAGTCCTTGGGCCCCTGCACCAACGTGGGCAAAGGTCCTGGCTCCTGGCTTCAGATCAACTTAGCTCCAGTCAGTGTGGTCATTTGGGGAGTGAACCAGAGGATGGAAAACTTCTCTCTCTGCCTCTCCCTATCTCTGTCTGTAACTCTACCTCTCAAATAAATAAATAAAATCTTATAAAAAATAAAAAAAGAATAAATGCTGGTGAGGACATGGAGGGAAAGGTACACTAATACACTGTTGGTGAGAATGTAAACTGGGATACCCATTATGGAAGATAGTATGGAGACTCCTCAGAAATCTGAAAATAGATCTAAATAGATCCTCGAAATTTACCAAAATGAAATGAAATCGGCATGTGAAAGAGTTATTTATACTCTCATGTATGTTGCAGCTCAGTTCACAATAGGTAGGATATGGACTCAACCCAGATGTCCAGAAAAAGAAAATGTGGTATATATACACTATGGGATACTACTCAGCCATAAAAAAGAATGGAATCCTTTCTTTTACAACAAAATGGATGCAACTGGAAACCATTACATTTAGTAAAATAAACCAGTTCCAAAAAGACAAATATATTTTTCTCTGGTATGTAATAGTTAATATAGATGAGAAAATGTATAGGAATGAATCAGACATCTTGTGATTTGATTATTGCTTTACTTGTTTATACTCTTGTGGTACTGTGGTCTTTATACTTTTTACTTGTTGAATATTATGGTTAGTGGTACATTAAGCCTGTGATTACACAGTGGACTGAAATTATATATTTGCAAAATTAAAGGAAAGAAGGGGGAGGATTTGAGAGAGGGAGGGAGGACATTATGGTTATCTTCTTAGAATTGTACCTATGAAATACATGAAATTCATTCTCTTTTTATTAATTAAAAAGAAACAACTTCAAAACATAAGACTAAAGAAATAAATTATTAACTGAATTATTGACTGAAGGAAGATTTTTCATGTTGCATGCTTACATTTAAATGTAAACGTGTTTCACTCAATCATTAAGAACAATTAAATTTGTAATAAAGTGAATTTTAAAATTTGTATAATATAGATATACCACTTAGATTTTTAAGTCTCATTTATAAATTTCTTTATAATCCACCAGTCATCCATTATTTTCTCATTAGTATATATTTTTACTCTGGAAAATCACAAGTTCAAATATATTTTAAATCTTCAATAAAGTAGATTTAAAAAATAAACTTAGTAAAAGTTTTGTTACTTATTCTAGGACCTACTTTCACATCAGTTCTCAATCTCTAGTGTACCCCAGTCACCCAGGATGCTGATTAACATGTCATCTGCAGCAATTCTGTTTTGACAAATCTGGGGAAGGTCCTGGAGCCTCCATTTTCACAGGAGAGGTAATCCTGTCCCAAATGAACCAAAGATTTCAAGAAACTCTGATTTCTGTCCTCCCCCACAGCATTTCCCACAAAATAAAATAAAATGAAGATGAATGTGGTGGTTCCCAGCCTCGGCAGCACATCATAATCACCAGGTCTGGAGCTAGGCCAGCATCCCCAGGTGGTTCTGGTTGATGGTCAAGTTTGAGAACCACAAGCTCAAGAACTATGAATTCAAAATGTCTGTGAGAAACAGAATTAATAGATAAGCTGATTTTGTTGCAAAAAACTTTGAAATTCAACATAGTTATTTCATAATACACATTTTGCATGAACTTTTTGAACACCCCATGTATGCATAATTTTTGGCACCACAATAAACAATTTTAGCTGCACTTTACATGAATTTTTCTCATATGAGGAACAACTGGAGAATACTGTGACACATTTCCTACATGGCTTATAGAATGGTTATTAATAAGCAAACCCTGTATTTAGAAGCAGCAAGATCAACAAAAATACTTTCATGAAGTCTCTTCATCTTTCATTTCTTAGCAACCTGTGACAGCAAGGGGTGACTTGGGGTGACCACCCACATAGGAGAAGCCATGCTCTCCTAATATCGAAAAAGTTTGAAATCAAGGAATGCTGTTACAGCAGCAGAGTTTGCCACTCTCTGCATTCCCTCCTGTTTTGATCTAGCAGCTATTTACAGGTATTCTAGATTCCAACCTTGTCCTGACATACCAGTCCTTAAAATGCTTTAGATGGCCAGCACCGCGACTCACTAGGCTAATCTTCCACCTGCAGCACCAGCACTCTGGGCTCTAGTCCCGGTCGGGGTGCCGGATTCTGTCCCGGTTGCCCCTCTTCCAGTCCAGCTCTCTGCTGTGGCCGGGGAGTGCAGTGGAGGATGGCCCAGGTCCTTGGGCCCTGCACCCCATGGGAGACCAGGAGGAAACACCTGGCTCCTGGCTTCAGATCGGCGCAGGGCGCCGGCCGTAGTGGCCATTTGGGGGGTGAACCAACGGAAGGAAGTTCTTTCTCTCTGTCTCTCTCTCTCTCACTGTCTGACTCTGCCTGTCCAAAAAAAAAAAAAAAAAAGCTTTAGAAACCAGAAAAGCAGAGTTCATGTGCACAGCCAGCTTTAACACTCCTTCCTCACACCCATTTCTATTATTTTGTACCAAAATCTAGACAATGAAGTAGAAGAACCTCCACTGACTTCCAGGCAGATTGAAAAAACCATGCTGCTGTCATGATGAGGCTTGTCAAGGGAAACCAAAGGACCAAAGTATTCAGAAAATTAAAGAAGCTGACTTGCAAAGATTTGCAAAGAAAGCCAGCCTTTAGAAGGACCAGCTCAAAGCTCTGTTTAATTTGTGAACTGAGCTAGACAGGTGAACCTTTGTGCACTTATCTCAGAGTATAAAGTATTTTCCTCACTGTGAGATACAATGGGTATCCTTAATAATTACTTCAATAGGGTTGATAGTCTCAAACTGCAAGGCAACAATTATACTTGCTATTGTGATTTTGCAACTTATTTATATTAAATAAGAGGCAGTCCGTGCATGAAAAAAAATGTTGTTATTATTGTTGTTTGAAAACCAATTCTTTGAAAAAAATCAAATGAAAAATGTTTCTGTGACCAGATGCCAACATAAATCCCAACTTGATCAAGGATACCAATGTAAAAAAAATTGTGAAAGTGCAAGAGAAAAACATTATGGATAATTTTTTTATAACTTTCAAGTGCTTCTCTATGAATCAAAATCCCAAAACTATATAAGATGAATAAATTCAACTAGATAAATTGTCAAAACATGCATACCATGAAACCTGTAGGAAAAACACAAGACAAGCAATAAACTGTGCAGAAATATTAGCACACTATATACAGAAGGCAAACCTAAACATATTAAAATGCCACAAAAATCTACAAGAGAAAACCAACAAAAAGAAAAGGGATGGGAATGGGAGAGAAATTCACAGCACAGGAATGATAGCTGGTTTTAACAAATGAACTCCATAATAACTCCACAAATAATAGCCTAAATGTACTATGTGTTAGGCACCAGCCCAGTTCTTAAAATGCATACAACACATCCAACTCTTACAGTAACTTTGTGAGGTGGTGGTTATTTTTCACTGCCATATATTTTTGAGGAAATAGAGCACAAAAATGTAGAAATTTGCCCAAGGTCACAGATCTGATAAATGGTGGAGCCTGAACTTAACCCCAAGTTATGGGTTCCAGATTCTGTGTTCTTGGCCAGTATGCATACTTCCCTTCCTAATGGGAAAACCACATTGAAATATATTTCATTTCTCAAACTGACAAGGATTGTTAGATTTGCTAATGCACTCTCTGCAAAGCACTGGATCACACTAGCACTCTGAGACATTGTTGGTACAATGTAAACAGTTACAACATCTATTGGGAGCCATCCAGCCACCTTCTCCTGGGAATTTATGCCACACATATAATTGTCCACATGCAAAATTACAGGTTTCAGAAGTGATTGTTTCCACAGCACTGTTTGTAATAGCAAAAGATTGGAAAACCTCCACATGCTCATCATGATGCCACAGCCTTTCCATGGAATAGAAGAAAACTACCGAAGAACAAAGCAGCCCTCTAGCTACTAGCAAGCCATGAGCTCCATGATACGGTAGATGAAAAGGGTAAAGTGCAGACCAGAACGCACAGTGGGCTGTCTTTAGTATAGGGAACAGGAACAAGAATATGTATTCATCATGTGGTCCAAAGAATAAGAAAAGAGGATTCTGTTTTCTTTTCTTTATATTAATACAAAGAGAACAGATTTCAGGTATTTCATAGGTACTGTTCTAAGAAGATAAAAATAATGCCTTCCCTTCCCCATCCCTCCCTCAATCTTCCTCCTTCCTTCCTTTCTTTTTCTTCTTTAATTTTTGCAAAACCATAATTTCAGTCTACTGTATAGTCACAGGCTTAATATACCACTAACTACAATATTCAACAAGTAAAAAGTATCAAAACCACAGTTCAATGGGAGTATAAACAAGTGCAAAAAAACCAATCTAATCACAAGATGTCACTTTCGTCCCTATACATTTTTTGTCTTTTATATTAACCACTATGTATCAGAGAAAACATATGGTATTTGTCTTTTTGGGACTGGCTTATTTTACCAAGCATAATGGTTTCTAGTTACTTCCATTTTGTTGCAAAAGACAGGATTTCATTCTTTTTGTGGCTGAATAGTATTCCATAATGTATACATACCACGTTTTCTTTGATTCCAAACCCAGTTCCATCCTCAAAGGAAAGACTTTGACCTAACATTAAACCATTGATAAGTGTGCTCTATGCCTTTAAAGTTAAAGCAAAATGACAAAATACAAATTAATTATTATCTTCTTATTAGTCTCCACTTTAGCCAACTTTTCAGTTTATCTGAAGATGGCTTACTGGGATTTCAAGGTGATACTCCAGGAAATGTGCATTGTGCTTATGGGACACTCTATACTCCCCAGTAAGTTGGGGGACCTGTTTTCCTACTTGCCACCTACTGTGTTCTTCTGCCTCCTCACTATCTCTTTTCTTTGGATTCATGTTTCTCTCCATTATTCAGAGACACTTCCTGTCTATGCTCTTCAACAATATCCTAAATATCCAGAATCCAACAGAATAGATTTTTTTAAAGGGTACTATTTACGGTTCTATGGTGTAAATCTTTATGTATCCCCAAAATTCATGTTGAAACCTAATCATACCAATATGCTGATATTAGGAGAGGGGCCTATGAGGGATTGGTTCCATTAAAGAGCAGATCCAAGGGAGCTCATTCATCTGTTCCACCATGGAAAGATGACACAGTTCAGAGTTACTATCTATGAACCAGAAAGGAGGCCTTCTTGAGCACCTTAACCTTCAACCTCCCAGGTTCTAGAACTATGAAAAATAAATTTCTATTATAATTACAATCCACACAGTTTTTGGTGTTTTGTTATAGCAGGTCAAGTTCTCCAAGATAAAGATCATCAGAAAAAACACATTTGCTATCCTTATTCTTTTTTTTTTTTTTTTTTTGACAGGCAGAGTGGACAGTGAGAGAGAGAGAGACAGAGAGGTCTTCCTTTTGCCATTGGTTCACCCTCCAATGGCCGCCATGGCCGGCGCTCTGCGGCCAGCGCACCGCGCTGATCCGATGGCAGGAGCCAGGTGCTTCTCCTGGTCTCCCATAGGGTGCAGGGCCCAAGGACCTGAGCCATCCTCCACTGCACTCCCTGGCCACAACAGAGAGCTGGCCTGGAAGAGGGGCAACCGGGACAGAACTGGCACCCCGACCAGGACTAGAACCCGGTGTGCTGGCGCAGCAAGGCAGAGGATTAGCCTAGTGAGCCGCGGTGCCGGTGCTATCCTTATTCTACTGTGCTAAACAACATGGCCAAAATATTTTACTATACCATATTTTTAAAAATTTTTTAATTTTTATTTTTTTGACAAGCAGAGTTAGACAGTGAGAGAAAGAGACAGAGAGAAAGGTCTTCCTTTTTCCGTTGGTTCACCCCCCAAATGGCTGCTATAGCCGGCGCATTGTGGCTGGTGGACTGTGCCCATCTGAAGGCAGGAGCCAGGTGCTTCCTCCTGGTCTCCCATGCGGGTGCAGGGCCCAAGGACCTGGGCCATCCTCCACTGCCCTCCCAGGCCACAGCAGAGAGCTGGACTGGAAGAGGAGCAACCGGGACAGAATCTGGTGCCCCAACTGGGACTAGAACCCAGGATGCTGGCGCCGCAGGCGGAGGATTAGCCTAGTGAGCTGCGGCGCCGGCAACTATACCATATTTTTCATAACTTTATTTTGTTCTACTTCTTTAAAAGCAAACAAATATATAATTTTTCTAGAATTACCCTAAGTCACACAAGTTTACAAGTATTTTCTTTTAAAAAATAAACCCTTTTCAATACCATTACTCTTTCCTATAAAGTCAACTCTTTATAATTCATGCAACAAATTATTTATTTTAGAAATTAGCTGCATATAAAAATATTTAGACAGTTGGCTCCTTAATAAAGCTACTTCTGAAAATATGCTTAAGTAGGAAGCAAACTATCCCTAAAATATCTTAATTACCTGTCTAGAAGAGAATTTTGGAATTTCCTAAACAATGAAAATTTATTCTTGGCACCAGCTTATATTTGCTTCTTTCGGAGCAAGTTTCAATGCATTTTGACTGTCAATACCTTAAATGTAAACTTCAAGCCATTTCTTACCCAGTGTAGGTCAATAAAATATAAAAAGAAAACATCTTTACCTGATTCAATAAGGATGTGTCAACAAATATATTAGAACTGTATGCAAGTACATAGAATAAGATTTTTATTTCAAGGACACACACTTAGAGAAGGTTTCAAGAATGGCATTTTTACTATACTTAAATCTGCATCACTGGAGAACATATTGTCTTGCCTCTTAAAAATAGTGAATCATTCTCTGCCCAAAGGAGCCAAACTTTAAATATCACACAGTAGAAAATGCTATGTGCAAATGAGTGTAATGGGAATTAAAGGCATAAGTTAATGCTTCTAGCCAAGGGAATCACAGACAAGATGGTATGATATTTTAACTTATTGTTCTGTCAAAATACACTATGATACCCTCATCACATGAATTATTAATTATCTTAATAATAAAATATGGTATTATTTTATTGAAGTTGTGCTTGATTATATGACTTCGTTTGACCAATGGAATGTTAGCAAACATGAAATCAGCAGAAGCTTTACCATTTCTCATTTTTATGCTTATGTCATTATCAGGTAGTCATTGAACTCAGGCTGATGAAAAGAACATGGAAGATAACAAACTCTACTCCAAGCCAAGCTAACCACAGGGATACCCTGCTGAGCCCAGCCTTGGGCAGCTGAACCAGTCAGCTCATAGACACCTGAGCAGGAAATGTTGTCATAAGCCACTGAGATTTTAAGTTCACTTGTTCTGTGGCATTACTGTGGCAAAAGTTGACTGAAGATGGTGTATTAAGTTGGACATAAAAGATGGATAAAATTTAACTAGGTCAAAAGGACAATAAGGGCTTCCCAAGCTGAGGGAAACTCACTGAGATCTGTCAGTTTTTCTATGTAATGTTTTCTGTGTCTATTCTTTTCTTTATATTCTAACTACTTGGACCTTAATCGAACTTTCTCTATATAGCATCCACTACCATGACAGTCTTCTAAGAAGTCTTCCTCACTTAATCACTTTAAATTGCCTAATATCTGAAAGTCAAATTAACAATGCTAAAGAAACTAATAATGCAAAGTCACATTGAGAAACCTTCAATATACACCCTCAGACCAAACCGACTAAATAGAGGAACCATTCCTTCATTTCTGCAAATATCTTCTGAATATCTATTACATTACAGCACACTATTACCAGATATAAACAATGAAAAGCCAAGGCAGATACGGTCCCTCATCCAGAGAAACCAAAAAGTTCACAGAAAAGTTAACAGTTTAAACAACTGTTGACATGGAAATGAAACAAGACCACAACACAAATGTGCAGAGAGACAGCAGGCTGTGAGAGTTGGATGAAACACCATCCCCAAAGAGATGATGACGCCGAAGTTGAGATGTTTGCTTTGTTTCATTTATGAGTAGAGATTAACTGCCAGAAAACAATCTACAAGGGTTTGGTAGGACTAGTGTGGCATTCCAGCCCAAGCAAACAGTATAGGTAAATACGATGATGGTGGCTTAGCACAGAGGTGCATGGTTGGAATCAAAGCTGCATCTGAAGAAGCAGGGTAGCATCTTCATGAAGGCATTAGATTACCTGTAAGCACCGTACCCTATGCTTTCACTTACAACATGCTGTCACCATTGTTTTTGTTGTCACTGAATAAATCAAGAAAATGTTGGGAGACTCTGTACATTTAATATAATAATATTAGATTATGATCATCAAACCAATACAAGAAACAAAGCAAGAGAAGAAAATCACCTGCTAAATAAAAACAAGCAGTGAATTTCTATACTGGTTCTACTTTCCCCAAACCTGGTTCACTAGTCTGGGGATCATGAACCCAACTCTCTCTCTCTCTCTCTCTGAAACCCAGTCCTCTCAATAGTACAAAGTAGATCACATTTCCTAGCTATTGATGTTTTTCCATCATGAGCAACTTATGTGTAGGAAAACAATTCCCAATTTATAAAGTGCCACATAAAGTCTATGCATTACTACTAAATGTAAGAGACTACACATTTTGTACAATGCCAGTCCCAATTTATCAGAATAAATCACTAGTTTCCCTATTACTCTTTTAGAGTGGCTTCATAAATGAATATCTTCTAAGCTCTATGTAGTTCAAAATGGGATTTCAGCCTAATTGCCTAAGTCACAAGAAATATTATACAAGGGAAATGGGGAAAAATTTATGAAAAGAAGTTTTAAATAAATTATAGACCCCTTGATCTTTTGAAGAAAAAAATAAAGCTCGAACAAGACAACGTATAACAACAAAGAGTGACCAAAAAAAAAGTAGGCAAAGGTCCAGAAAGTAACAGAAAACTAGAAATGTTAGAAAATAAAAGCTATAATAGAAGAATGAACAAATAGAATAAACATGAATTAAACAGTTAAGGAAACAAAGACAAGCTGAAGAGAATAATTCAAAACAAAATGGAAAAAAATTAAAAACTGATTTTATAAAAGCTATATGGACAGATAAAAAATATTTAATATATGCATGAATATCCTCAAGGTTTAATTGAGTAAGTGAAACAGGCCAAAATTCAAGACCACAATGTAACAAATGCTCTTTTGACATTTATACTTAAACTTTTTGGGAGAGCAGCAAGATGGCGGAATAGGAAGGGAGCACACTGATAGTCCAGGAAGAGACAGTTTAATAAAAGTAGATACTGCAGGTTCAAGGAAGAGTAGGGGAAGAAAGAGCAGAGGAAACTCTTCTGGAACTAGTGATTCACAGTGGAGCTGTGTGGATAGCATGGGAGCCCACGATTCGGGACACCAGTGGCAGAATCAACACACCAGCGCTGGAACGTGGGGTGAGCCAAACCTCAATAGCCTGAGACACCGGTGGGCAAGTGGAAAGAGGAGACTAGAGGGAATGAGGCTTGAAACCCCGTGGGGAAAAGTTCACCTGACTATCTAGAAGAGAGAGGAAAAAAAAGTGACCGATACGGGCACGAGATACTTGCAGAGAACTTCCCAGGTTTGGAGAAGGACAGAGACATCCTAATACAGGAAGCTCATAGAACCCCTAGTAAACATGATCAAAAGAGATCCTCACCACTACACGTTGTAATCAAACTCACCACAGTGAAACATAAAGGAAATATTCTAAAAGATGCAAGAGAGAAACGTCAGATTACTCTCAGAGGATCTCCAATTAGACTCACAGCAGACTTCTCATCAGAAACCCTACAAGCTAGAAGGGAACAGCGAGACATAGCCCAGGTATTAAGAGAGAAAAACTGCCAGCCCAGAATATTATATCCTGCAAAGCTCTCATTTGTGAATGAAGGTGAAATAAAGACATTTCATAGCAAACAGAAATTAAAAGAATTTGTCGCCACTCGTCCAGCCCTGCAAAAGATGCTTACAGATGTGTTACACACAGAAACACAGAAACATGGTCATCAATATGAAAGAAGGTAAAGGAAGGAAACCTCACAGCAAAAGACCACAGGAAGCTCAAAGTATATATTAGAAAATATGTTTGGCAAATGGCAGGGCAAAGTTGCTATTTATAAATAGTCAAATTGAACGTTAATGGCCTCAACTGTCCAGTTAAAAGACACAGATTGGCTGATTGGGTTAAGGAGCAAAACCCATCTATTTGCTGTTTACAAGAAACACATCTTTCCAAGATGCATACACACTGAAAATGAAAGGCTGGAAAAAGATATACCATGCCAACAGAAATTTAAAAAGCTCAGGCTAAAATTTATGTTACCTTATTTAAAATGTTATCCTAATTGTGTTACTAGACATGATAGTTATCTTAATGAGAAAGCCCCAGAGGCCTAAAGGGTTAAATACTTGTAAAATCCTACAGGTGCTTTCAAAAATACTGTGAAGTAAGCAAGTGCCTATTGTTGGTTGATGAGTTTATAATTTTAAACATGGCGACTTAAAGTCTTTTGTCATCCATAGTTATATATGATGTGCTGCTCATAAAACTAAAGCATTGTTGGTTCTGTGTTTAGCTGTCCTCCTATAGGTTCCTATGGACTTTTTCCAGCCACTTTTATTGTATTCAGTACTTTGGGATGGCTCTGTAAACGGATGAAGCCAATAATGTATTAACAGTACCAACTGACAGAAAGTATGGTTAACTGAGGTTACTAAAAACAAAAAGCAATTCAAATCAATTGGAAATTTACAAAAAGAGTTTAAAGACTTTAAAAGTTATTATTAAAATTGCTATATTGGTCTATTATGTTATGTTATATGTGTGCACATATTGTATGTCCACATAGGAAAATTTTATTAAGAGTTTTATTTTAATTGGCTTACATATAAGATTGTCCATAAATTTAAGCTGCTAAAATCAATCAAAGATACGTTTTAATTCGTGTGACCTGAATCTCTGTATCATATGTTTTAAACTTGTTGGTAGAAAGAAACTAAAAACATTTTATATGGTTGTGCTTCAGTTTACTGGTTAAACAAACTACACCATGTTAGATATTTAAGATGTGTTTCCAAATACATGATTCTTAAAATTTATAGAAGGCATTGGACCTTCTGTTAAATGTTTTCTTAAGTTGTTATCTAATGGTTGAAACTATTTGCTAAGTTTTCATGTGATATTGCTATTGTCAGCAAGCGATCTAGGACTTGCTCCCTCATTTCTCTATTCTAAGCCCAACTTGTTCTTTCATTTCTCTATTCTCTTCAAGGTAGGAAACTAATTTTATAATGAAGGAATCTGTAGGATGCACAATTTAATCTTTAAACCTCATAAAAGAGATGGCTAACATTTTTCTGTAATAGCATAGCCAAAATAAGAGCTTAAATTATAATCTCATAGCTAGATTTACTTCGCCATCAGCGAAGTAAACGGTAAGTAGAAAAAACCTCCCTTTCAGACCAAAGGGAAAGAAAGTTTTTAAGTGAGAATATAATTTTCCTCATGGGCATTGTCTACCTTAGAAAAACTACCTCAGAACATGCCTGTGACTATAGACTTGTAGTTCAGGCCACTGAAGATTAAAGATGGGACTTGGGCACTCCCTTGACTTGCATCCTCTGGTCTGCTTTAACACAAACCAGGAGGAAAAGAAAGCTAGGCATCAGAAGCAATGGGTGGCTGGCCTATTAATGGCTGTTCCATACAGTGATCTTCCCTCAAGGAGACCCAACAAGCCAGTCCACTGCAGTGGCTTTCAATGTGGTAAGCCTGGGCTTCAGCAGAAGTCAGCTTGTGAAGAGCCCTGGCAGCTCTGCCAAGAGTTGGATCACTGGAAATGGACCTGCCCTGGAGTCAAAGGATGCCTGGGTCAGAGCCACAGATCTTATTGGCTCTAAGCTGAAAAGCCCTTCACTCAGCCCAACTTCCAAAGTGACCACTGCAGCTGAGGGGACGGCCAAGTAGGGTCAGCAACATTGCAGGCAGAACTATAAATTTCTTGTTGGAGATGCCACCTGCCTTTACCTGGCCAGCTCTCCTCCCAGGCCAGCTAAGTAATGAAAGTCAAAGGAGTGCCTTCCCCTAGGAGGTTCACACCTCCCTTAGGATATACCCCATGGGAAGAGATAGGTAGGTCTGGGCCTCTTAACTTACAAGGCCTAAAGCCCACCAGATTATTATCAAGCCCCTTCTGTCAGGTTCTATTTGCCTCTCAATCAGAAAACTTAATTGTAGCTTAGACAGCACCTTTCTTAGCTCCTCTAATAATGATTCTGTCCTTTGTTCTAGACCCTGTCTAGCGTACTTGGGCCTCATTTCTTTGTAATCATAACCTCTACTCTACCACCAATGGCTCTACTCCCAACCTGTGTGTACTGATGGTCCTCTTCCCCACTTAATGCTATATAATTTCTCAAAATTTCTCTACAGACAAACCCCTCTACCTACAAAAGATGAGTGACTTTTCTCCCAGTCTTGGTTGGAATCAGCTTTCAGGTCTGTTGGGTGTTCCCCAATAAACCCTTTCCCTTAAATAAAAAAGAGGGAGGTGCCTTTCTCTGCAGGGAGGAGAGAACTTCCACTTTGACTATGACCTTTTCTAAATACGATCAGAGTTGGAGAACTCGGAAGGCTTCCATAGCCTTGGCAACTCATGACGACAGCCTAGGGTGGTTACTGGCGCCATAAACTAGAGTGTCAATTTGTTGGGTCAACAACAAGAGTCAGTGTGCACTTGCTCCTCATGTGGGATCTCTGTCCTTAATGTGCTAAACATTGTGATTTAATGCTATAACTAGTACTCAAACAGTATGTTTCACTTTTTGTTTCTGTGTGGGTGGAAACTGTTGAAATCTTTACTTTATATATACTAAATAGATCTTCTGTATATAAAGAGAATTGAAAATGAATCTTGATGTGAATGGAAGGGGAGAGGGAGTGGGAGAGGGGAGTGTTGTGGGTGGGAGGGAAGTTATGGGGGGGGGGGGAAGCCATTGTAATCCTTAAGCTGTACTTTGGAAATTTATATGCATTAAATAAAAGTTAAAATAAATAAATTAATTTAAAAAAACCTTTTCAATAAAAAGGGCACACCCACCTCACATAATTTTAATATAGCTTTTCTAGTAAATAAATTTTGTTAAAAGACACAGCATGTTCTACTAAAAATACAGATTGTGATACAGACTAAAGAAGCCTATGTTGCTATTCAACCTCAAGAACAAAGAAATTTCATAGGAATATTCAAGGAGAAAAAAATCGAATCACATATAAGCTAGAAAGATCAATAGGAGGTCATCATTCTCCACAGTGGCATCTAGTAACAGAAGATAACATGAGAGGTCTAAAAAGGCAAGAGGTAAAAGAGTGAGACCACTGATCCTGCATGCTTCTAAGCTGCCTTTCAAATGAAGGTAATAAGCAGACACTTTCCAATTCGCACAAAGCCGAAGGCATTGTCCTTCTGAAAACACTACTCCACTACAATTTTCAAAATAAACAAAAAGGGTGACACTGGATTCCTGAAAATGCAGCCTATTTAGTACTTGATTCAACAGTGTTAGAATCTTCATGGTGGAATTTTATAAATGCTAATAATGTCAAAAGATCAGAATGAACAAAAAGTAATATGACGAAAAGGAAATGAGAAGTAGCTTAATCACATCAACTTTAAAAAAAAAAAGATTTCTATTTATTTGAAATTCAGAGGATTTAAAAAGAGGGACAGGGGCCGGCACTATGGCTCAATAGGCTAATCCTCCACCTTGCGGCGCCGGCACACCGGGTTCTAGTCCAGGTCGGGGCGCCGGATTGCATCCCGGTGGCCCCTCTTCCAGGCCAGCTCTCTGCTATGGCCCGGGAAGGCAGTGGAGGATGGCTCAAGTCCTTGGGCCCTGCACCCGCATGGGAGACCAGGAGAAGCACCTGGCTCCTGGCTTCGGATCAGCGAGATGCGCCGGCCACAGCGGCCATTGGAGGGTGAACCAACAGCAAAGGAAGACCTTCCTCTCTGTCTCTCTCTCTCTCACTATCCACTCTGCCTGTCAAAAAAAAAAAAAAGAGAGAGAGAGAGAGAGAGAGAGAGAGAGAGAGGGAGAGGGGAAGGGAGAGGGAGAGGGGAGCCAGGAAAGGGAAGGGAAGAGAAGGGGGAAGGAGAGGAGAAGGGAGGGGAGGGGAGGGAAGTGAAGAGAAGAGGAAGGGAAGGGAGAGGAGGAGAGGAGAGGGGTGGGGAAGAGAGAGGAGGAAAGAGGAGGCGAAGGGAAGGGAAGGGGAGGGGAGGGGAAGGGAATGGATTTTCCACCTGCTTGTTCACTCTCCAGATGGCTGAAACAGCCAGGGCCAGACCAGCCTTAAACCAGGAGCCAGGAACTTCATCTGGGTCTCCCAAATGAGTGGCAGGAGCCCAAACACTTGGTTCATCTGCTGCTGCTTTTCCAGGCCATTAGCAGGGAGCTGGATCAGAAGTGGGGCATCTAGGACAAGAACCACAGTCCATAAAGGATGCTAGTGTTGTAGGAAGTTGTTCTTCCTGCTGCAGAACGCCAGGGCCCCTATTTGCCACAGCCTTTGCACCACAAAGTCAATTAGCTGTCTAATTGATGCGTATTGCTACAGAAACTCTTTGCTGGTAGTTTCATATTAATCTTTTCTTCTGCTTCAAACTTTTATTTATTTTCTTTATTTAAAAGGCTGAAACACAGAGAGAAAGAAAGAAAAAAATCTTCCATCCACTGGTTCACTACTCAAATACCCACAACAGCTGGGGCTGGGCCAGGTCAGGCCACAGCCAAGAGCCAAGGACTCTCCATCTAGGTCTCCCACATGAATGTCAGGGAGCCAAATACCCAGGCCATCACCTGCTATCTCCCAGGGTGTACATTAGCAGAAAGGTAGAATAGGAATTAGAATTGGGACTTCAACCCAGGAACTCCTCTATGAGATATAGGAATGCAGATCTCTCTCTCTCTCTTTTTTAAAAGATTTTATTTATTTATTTGAGATGTAGAGTTTCAGACAGTGAGAAGGAGAGACAGAGAGAGAGGTCTTCTTTATGTTGGTTCACTACCCAAATGGCCGCAATGGCTGGAGCTGCACCGATCCAAAGTCAGAAGCCAGGTGCTTCTTCCTGGTCTCCCATGTGGGTGCAGGGGCCCAAGCACTTGGGCCATCTTCTACTGCTTTCCCAGGCCACAGCAGAGAGCTGGATTGCGAAAGGAGCAGCCGGGACTAGAACCGGCGCCACAGGCAGAGGATTAACCTACTGCGCCACAGCGCCAGCCCTAGGAATGCAGATCTCTTAAACACTATGCCAAAATGCCCACCCCTCTTCTTAACTTTATTTTTTTTTAAGATTTATTTATTTATTTGAAAGGCAGAGTTAGAGAGGCAGAGGCAGAGAGAGAGAGAGAGAGAGAGAGAGAGAGAGAGAGGTCTTCCATCCACTGGTTCACTCTAAATGGCTGCAATGGCTGGAGCTGGACCAATCTGAAGCCAGGACCCAGGAGCTTCTTCTGGGTCTCCCAAGCAGGTGCAGGTGCCCAAGAATTTGGGCCATCTTTTACTACTTTCCCAGGCCATAGCATAGACTGGAAGTGGAGAAGCCGGGACTAGAACTAATGCCCATATGGGATGCTGGCACCACGGGAGGTGGCTTTACATGCTACGCCACAGCACTGGCCCTCTACTTAACTTTAGATTGCCTTTTATAAATTGATATTACTTACAAAAATAACATCCTTTTTAAGTTCAATTCTTTTAGTAACTTTGGGTTTTTTCTTTAAAAATCAAATGGGGCCGGCGCCGTGGCTCAATAGGCTAATCCTCCACCTTGCGGCACCGGCACACCAGGTTCTAGTCCCGGTTGGGGCACCAGATTCTGTCCAGGTTGCCCCTCTTCCAGGCCAGCTCTCTGCTATGGCCTGGGAGTGCAGTGGAGGATGGCCCAAGTGCTTGGGCCCTGCACCCACAGGGGAGACCAGGAGAAGCACCTGGCTCCTGCCTTCGGATCAGTGTGGTGCGCCAGCTGCAGTGCGCCAGCTGCGGCGGCCATTGGAGGGTGAACCAACAGCAAAGGAAGACCTTTCTCTCTGTCTCTCTCTCTCTCACTGTCCACTCTGCCTGTCAAAAAAAATCAAATGGAAAATATTTTATTAAAATATTCATGCTATGATTCAACTTTTACAAAATTATTCTTCACCTATACATATTCATCATTAAACATATGGAATTATGTATCTCTAATACTGTCAATGGTTATTTCCAGATAGTAGGAGTTGAGGTGACAGTCTATTTCTTAATATCACTTAAAGTTCTATTTTTAATGTACTATTTTTTATAAATCAATGAATATTATTTCACAAAATCATCTAGAAGTCAGAGGCAGACTAGCTGAGAGGTTTTTTAAAATATTTTATTTATATAAGGTGAACAAATTACAATTATTTCATATATACAGATTTGGGAGCTTAGTGATACGTCCCACTCTATCCTCCTTCCTGCCCATGCTCCAACCTTTCCTCCTCATTCCTTTCTTATTATTTCTTTTAATTTTTACAATGACATACTTTCAGTTTATTTTACAATCATAAGCTCAACTCTTCACTAAGTAAAGAATTCAACAAATAGAAGAGAAAAAAAAAACTGTTCAACACTAAAGACAAAGGCTACTAACAATAATCAAATCTCAATGTCAATTGTCAATTTTATTCATATCCACATCATTTTTTTGCACTTTATTAGATTCCACAGATTGGGGAAAACATGATATTTGCCTTTTTGGGACTGATATTTCACTAAGCATAATGCTTTCCATTTGCATCCATTTTGTTGCAAAATATAGGATTTTCTCCTTTTTTATGACTCAATAGTATTCCATAGCATATAGATAGATATAGATATAGATATAGATATAGATATAGATATATCATATTTTCTTTATTCAGTCATCAGTTGATGGACATCTGGGTTGATTACATATTTTAGCTATTATGAATTGAGCTGCAATATACATGGTGGTACAGATAGCTCTTTCATATGCTCATTTCATTTCCTTTGATAAAAATTCCCAGGAGTGGGATTGCTGGGTCATATGGTAGGTCTATTTTCAGATTTCTGAGCAATCTCCATACTGTCTTCCACAATGGCTGTAGTTTAAATTCCCACCAACAGTGTATTAGGGTACCTTTTCCCCCCACATTCTCATCAGCATTTGATGCTTTTTGATTTCTGTGACAATTATTCTAATCAGGTTGAAGTGAAATCTCATTGTGGTTTGATTTGTACTTCCCTAATGTCTAGTGATCCTAAGTATTTTTCATGTGTCTGTTGTCCATCTGAATTTTCTATCATGAAAAATGCTTGTGTAAGCCTTTTGTGCATTTCGTAACTGGATCATTTGTTTTGTTGTTGAGTTTCTGGAGCTCTTTATAGATCTTGGATAGAAATCCTTTAACAGTTGCATAGCTTGCAAATGTTTTCTCCCATTCTGTTGGTTGCCGCTTCACTTTCTTGAGTATTTTCCTTTGCAGTGCAAAAGATTCTTAGCTTGATGTAATCCCATTTGTCTATTTTTGCTTTTATTTCCTGTGCTTCTGGGCTCTTTTCCAAGAAGTCTTTCCCTATGCCAATGTCTTGCAGAGTTTTGCCAAGGTTCTCTTCTAGCAATGTGATGTTATCAGGTCATAGATTTAGACTCTTGACCCATTGTGAGTTTATTTTTGTATAAAATGTAAGGTAGTGGACTTGTTTCATATTCCTCCATGCATAGATTCAATTTTCCGAACACCATTTGTTGAAGAGATTGTCCTTTCTCCAGGTATTGTTTTTAGCTTCTTTGTCAAGGGTAAGTTGGTTGTAGATGTGTGGCTTGATTTCTGGGATTTCCGTTCCATTTCATTGGTCTACATGTCTGTTTTTGTACCAATACCAGGTTGTTTGATTATAACTTCCCTGTAGTATGTATTGAAATCTGGTATTGTGAAGCCTCTGGCTTTGTTTCTGTTCTATAAGATTTCTTTAGCTATTCAGGTCTCTTATGTGTCCATATGAATTATGCCATCATTTTTTCTAGATCTGAGAAGACTGTTCTTGATATTTTCATTGGAATTGCAATGAATCTGTAAATTGCTTTAGGTAGTATGAACATTTTGATGAGATTAATCTTTCAACCCACAAACGTGGAATATTTTTCCATTTCTTTGTGTGCCTTCTTGTATTTTTCTTTAATCTCTTGTCAATTTCACTGGAAAGATCTTTCACCTCCTTAGTTAAATGTATTCCAATGCATTTAAATTTTGTAGCTATTGTGAATGGGACTGATCTTACAATTTCTTTCTCTGCCATAGCATTGTGTATACAAAGACTATTGACTTTTTGTGTAGATTTAATATCATGCAACTTTACCAAACTCTTTTAGGAGTTCTAATTGGCTCTTAGTGGAATGTTTTGTTTCCCCTACACGTAGAACCATGTCATCTGCAAACAGGGATAATATGACTTCTTCCTTTCCAACTTATAACCCTTTCATTTCTTTTTCTTGCCTAGTGGATCTGGCTAAAAATGGGCATCCTTGTCTGGTTCCAGAACTTAGTTGAAACGCTTCCAACATTTCCTCATTCAGTATGATGCTGGCTGTGAATCTGTCATATATAGCCCTGATTGTGTTGATGAATGTTTCTTCTATACCCAATTTGCTTAAGGTTTTTATCCTGAAAGTATGTTGTATCTTATCAAATACTTTCTCTGCATCTATTGAGGTAATCATATGGTTTTTTAAAGATTTATTTATTTAATTGAAAGTCAGAGTTACACAGAGAGAGAAGGAGAGGCAGAGAGAGAGAAAGGGAGAGGTGAGAGAGATAGAGAAAAAGAGAGAGAGAGAGAGAGAGAGAGAGAGAGGTCTTCCATCTGCTGGTTCACTCCCCAATCTGCTGCAAAGGCTGGAGCTGTGCTGATCCGAAGCCAGGAGTCAGGAGCTTCCTGCAGGTCTCCCACTCAGGGGCAGGGACCCAAAGAGCTGGGCCATCTTCTACTGCTTTCTCAGGCCATAGCAGAGAGCTGGATCCGAAGTGAAACAGCTGGGACGCAAACTTGCCCCCATATGAGATGCTGGCACTGCAGGTGGTAGCTTTATATGCTTTGCCACAGTGCCGGCACCATATCATACGGTTTTCATTCTTCATTTTGTTAATTTGATGTGTCACATTTATTGATTTGTATATGTTGAATTAATGTACTATTTTTGTAGAAATGCCACAATCTGTTTTTATAAGCTGTTTTTAAGATTTCTTTTTATTGTATTTTTCATTTATTAAAGGGAACAGTTTTCATGTATGATATATATATATATATATACAATTTTTAAAACATTAATGATACTTCCACCCTACCATCCCTCCCTCCCTCTCTTCTACCCTTCCTCCTTCTTTTTATATTTTCTTTTAATTTTCACAATAATATTTCAAGAAAACTTGAAAGGCATAAAAAGTAGCAAAGAAGACAAAAAGTTGAGAGAGGACAATACCAAGATCAGCAATGAGACAACTCCTAATAATTAGCATTACACTTGTATCTGATCTTTCTTCCAGGTGACAAGGTAAGTAAGATGGGACGGTGAGTTACATATCTTCTTTTTTAGTGTACAGCAAAAGAAAAGAAAATAGAATCAGCTTAGGAAAAAAAGAGGCCCATATTGGTTGAGTAGCTACCATATGTCAAGCACCAGAGCAGGTAATTCTTACAACTCCATGATATCAGTTAATTTTTCAGATGAGGAAGGCCAGATAAGTAACATGATAAGTAGGTGACAGCTGGTTGGTGGGGATGGCTAAGAGAGAATTCAGCTCATGGGATCTCAAAGCCATGCATTGGCCTCTTCAATCCTCTGCCTCCCAATCTCTCTATACCAATTCTAAATTAGTCTCATTATTCCTTTCATAATAAACAGTGCTCCAATGCTGCTGTGTAGAAGTATGCAGTTAACCATAAGCTCAAAATCAAGCTGAATCTGAACAACATCAAAAGAAAAAGCTAATTAATTATGCAGTAGCACATGTCTACTCTGGACACAGTTCATATCAGGGCATTGCCATGACACAAAAGAGCCAAGTTTCGTATTATTGAAATAAATGATGGGAAACATAGAAAACTATGTAAAACATTTATTAATGCAAGTTTTTTATATTAATATGCATTCCATTTACTTTGAAGATTTTTATTCAATGGGAGCAACTATTGTTGAAAACAAGAATTAAAAACAAACAAAACTTTTCAACAGTAGTCCACTGAACATTACAGCCTTTATTAGAACTATGATTGTATACTCTGAATGCTTCCCAGGAGACAATTTGCATTTCAAATTTTCTGTTGAAATTCTAAGGTATTTTCTCTTACTTAAAAAGTAACAATGAAAATAATAAACTAAGTGTATCCCTACTTTGAATAAACAGGGTTCAATAGATATAAAAATAATATCAATTAAATTTTAACTTCCCTCTTTATAGATCAAGTTGGCCTTTGGACAGTTAACATAGATCAGTAAGGAGTATGGGTAAACTGTAGTCACAAAGATATGTTGGTGCTGTACTCAATACTTACCAATTGCCTTTTTTCAAGTACTTCATTCATTCATCCATTCATTCATTCATTCAAACAATATTGAGTAGCCACTGAGTACCAGCTAATGTGATATGCTAGTAATAAGATAAAAAGCAGGGTCTCCTCTTATGATTCATAGTTTACTGGACAAGGGATGTATGAACAGCTAGTCCCAAGTCAACTGACTCAAGGACTCTTGTAGAACTCTTAAAGGATAGCAGATGAAAGAGGGGCACCTGAAGTCACATAGTGTTGGCCTTTGCATTCAAAATGGGAGGAGTGGGAGAAAGAAGAGGGGGAGGAGAGATTTCTGCCACGTTGAGAAGTGGCCACAGTGTATATGAAGCCAAAGAAGGAAGTGTGACTTTTAGAGGAAATACAAAATGGCAGCAGAAGATGATCTTCAGCCGAGAACACATAAGTGATTATTTGCTACTTTGAAAATACAAATATGCATAGAAAGTCCAAAAATATGGTCTTATTAGTGCTTCTCCCATTACCTACAACATTGTGTTCTTTGAGGAGGAGGGCGTATATGAGAGACAGTAACATCAGAGGGAGTTCAGAATCAGGATGAAGGATGTGCTTTCCAAGGACTCCTTCTCCACGTGCACCATCTAACAGTCCTTCATCTCTCTGTAGCTCTGGCCCTGACTCTTCCTACTTAGCCAAAACTTCGGGAAAGGGTAGCTGACTGGGTTCTGTGGGTTGCTGCAGTACTGACCGCAGGGACTGATGGCCTAGGACCTGCCAGCTCTGACCTTGATTCACATCCGGAGCCCCTCAAAGCTTGCCACATTGTCACCTACAACTGGTGAAGCTTCTAGGGTGATTCCAGGGCCTGCCTTTCCCCCATTATCTTCACAGAGGAGGGTGAGGATGCCACTGAGTATGAAAATCAGGCCTGGGATAAGGAGACACGATGTTTAGTGGAACAGCCACCAGGAGGAAGGCGAACTCCATCATCCCAATTACACCCTTCCCCCATTTGCAGGAAAGCAGTACAGCTTGTAAAGAGAAAGTACAGTTGAGGGCTTGAAACTCTTAAGTCAGAAGACTAGTAGTTAGCTTTTGTTAATCAAAATGTGAGAAGGGAAAATGCGTTTGTTAAGGTTACAGGCTGGGCTGTGAGCTGTGAGCTGTGAGCTGTGCATTGGTTTCTGCTGGCATTTCCTTCCTGGCACTGTACTTAAACCCCCTGCCACACGAGTCCTTCCCTTCTCAATCAACCAACCCTGTTAGGAAAGAAAGAACTTACAGTTGTCGAAAGCCAATACCCAGAAGATCCTGGATAGAGGGCAGAGGTGGACCTGGACTTGGTGGGTCCAGGAAGCAGCTCAGACCTGGCACTCCTCTCAGATCCCACCTCTCCTTGGAGTTGAAGAGATTTGGAGATGGTTCCGAAGTGGCCCAATCTGTTCCACTCTGCAGCTGCATACACGAGGACACAGTCGTGGCAGGCATGAGCCTGGACAAACCTAGGCAGAGTTGATGGCCCTGTCCTTTGGACCATAGCTCAGGCTGCCTCCAGTAAGGTCATACACATGGAGCTTGTCTATCCTCTCCCAAAACTTTCTTGTGTCTTTCAGTATTCCACTTTCTCTATAGCCATTGTCACTTTAGATTGGTTTCTGTCACTATAGATCGACTTGCATCTTCTACTATTTTATAAATATTGAATCACAATGTGTTCTCTTTAGCTTCTTTCAGCATAAATATCTTGAAACCCATATATATTGCATTACTCCTCTTTACAGCTGAGTAGTATTCCACTATATGGATATATTTGTTTTGTATCATCTAGTCATCTGTTGATAACATTTGGGAAGATGACAGAATAGGCATAGGGGAGATAGTTTAAAAAAAAAAGTGGAGAGTACCATCTTAGGGAAGAGTTAGGAAGAAAACGGCAGAGGAAACTCCATGAAAATTAGGGGGACACTGTAGGCCTACATGGAGGGTGTGGACATGCATAGCTCAGAACTCCAGGAGCTGAAAACCTCAGCACCAGCTTTAGAGTTAGGTGACACCAGATTGCAGCAGCCCAAACCACTGGCAATAAAGCCACGGGAAGAGCTCAGTTTGAGTCTGGCTTGGAACCCTGTGGGGAACAGTGTACCTGCCAGCCTAGAGCGGAAAAAAGGGGGGCATGTTTCTCTCTCCCCAACCACCTAGCACTAGCGTTCTAGTGAGAGAACTAGCTGAGAGAGGGCAGGCACCATTCTGGGCATACATAACAGTTGTGTCAGCTCATGTTTGTGTGCCCAGAAACCAGCCCAGAGGAAATGCTTGAGTCTGGATGGGAAAATTGATAGGGAACTGGGAGCTCGTGACAGTGGGAGTCTTGTGTGCTGGGACTGTGAAAAAACTGTGGCTGCATGGGAGGGCAAGGGTGTGGCTGGGTCTTTGGGCAGTCACTGTGAACAGCTCCACAGGCTCAGGGCTCCCTGATTTCCTGGTGAGGGTCACTGCTGCAGGATCCATGCTCACATTGAGGACTGCACAGATCCTTTGTTTGGTTCTTGTGGCAGTGTGGATGAAAATTGTACCCACTGGGCTAACGTCCAGGCATTGGTCTCCTTTGAGGAGAGAGGGTAAGCATGAGAACAGACCAACAGAGAACAAACCTCCACTCTGATTAAGAGAGAGAGATTTACCAAATTCAACTTGGTGTCACCTTGGACACTGCCTTTGCCCTGGAGCACTTAACAGAGCTCCCTGACCACACCCAGCATATGTCTCTGTGTATTCACTGAAAGAGCAGACACTCTGCTAAGCCACAGAGGCATAGTTCAAAGATAAAAGACACCACGGAGGTGGGGGGGGGGGGAGAATAACAAGTATCACCACAGATGCCTAATAATAAATGTAGCAATTCAAGAAGCAAGAGGGGGCCAGCACCACGGCTCACTAGGCTAATCCTCTGCCTGCGGCGTTGGCACCCCAGGTTCTAGTCCCGGTTGGGGTGCTGGATTCTGTCCCGGTTGCTCCTCTTCCAAGTCCAGCTCTCTGCTGTAGCCCGGGAGGGCAGTGGAGGATGGCCCAAGTGCTTGGGCCCTGCACCTGCATAGGAGACCAGGAGTAAGCACCTGGCTCCTGGCTTCGGATCAGTGCAGCACGCTGGTCGTAGTGGCCATTTGTGGGAGTGACCCAATGGAAAAGGAAGACCTTTCTCTCTCTCTCTCTCTCTCTCACTGTCTAACTCTGCCTGTCAAAAAAAAAAAAAAAAAAAAAAAACACAAAGAAGGGCACAACGTAATGATTAAGGGATCAATTCAACAGGAAGATGTGACTATTATAAACATATGCATCTAATTACAGGGCACCTGGCTATTTAAAAGAAATGTTAATTAATCTAAAGGACACAGAGACATAGACTTCAATATAATAGTTATGGGGGACTTCAATACTCTGCTTTCAGCAATGGACAGATCAACCAGACAGAAAATCAGCAAGAACGCAGCAGAATGAATCAACACTATAGACCAAATGAACCTAATGGATATCTACAGAACTTTTCATCCTGTACATGAAGATGCACAACACATATTCTTCTCACCAGTGCATGGAACTTTCTCTAGGATTAACCACATGCTAGACCATAAAGAAAGTCTCAACAAACTCAAAAAAACCAAAATCATACCATACATCTTCTCAGGCCACAATGGATTGAAGCTGGAAATCAACAATTCAAGAATCTCTAAAACTTATGGAAACACATGGAGACTGAACAACATGCTCCTGAATGAACAGTGAGTCATAGAAGAAATCAAAAGAGAACTTAAAAAAAATTCTGAAAATGAATGAAGACAATATAACATATCAAAACTCACAGGATACAGCAAACGCAGGGTTAAGAGGGAAGTTTATAGCAATTGGCCCCTACATCAAGAAATTGGTAGGCACAAAAAATGAGCTATCAATACATCTCAAGGACCTAGAAAAACAACAGCAAACCAAACCTAAAACTAGTAGGAGTAAATAAAAAATTATAATTAGAGAAGAAATAAACAAAACTGAAACCAAAGGAAAAAAAAAACATACAAAAGATCAGCAAAATGAAAAGCTGGCTTTTTTGAAAAAAATAAACAACACTGACAGACCATTGGCCCAGTGAACCAATAAGAAGTGGGAGAAGACCCAAATCAATAAAATAAGAAATGCAAAAGGAAATGCAACAGAAACCACAGAAATACAAAGAATCATCAGAAATTATTACAAAGAACTGGATGCCAACAAATCGGGAAACCCAGAAGGAATGGATGGATTTCTGGACACATACAACCTACCCAAATTGAGCCATGAAAACACAAAAATCCTAAACAAACCAATAACCAAGATGAAAATGTAATCAGTAATGAAGAACCTCTCAGGAAAGAAAAGCCCTGGACCAGATGGCTTTACTGCTGAATTCTACCACACCTTTAAAGAAAAAACAAACTCCAATACTTCTCAAGCTATTCAAAACAGTTGAAAGGGAGGTAATCGTCCCAAACTCCTTTTAAGAAGCCAGCATCACCTTATTTCCCAAACTTGAAAAAGATACAAAAGAGAGAACTACAAACCAATTTTTTTATGAACATAGATGCAAAAATCCTCAACAAAATACTAGTCAATCAAATCCAACAATACATCAGAAAGATCATTAGCCCAGTCCAAGTGAGATTTATCTCTGGTATGTAGGGATAGTTCAACATTTGCAATGTGATATATCACAATAACAAATTGAAGAACAAAAACCATATGATTATTTCAATAGATGGAGAGAAAGTATTTGATAAAATACAAAACCCTTTCATGATGAAAACTTTAAGCAAATTGGGTGTAGAAGGAACATTCCTCAACATGATAGAGGCAATTTATGACAAACTCATGTCTAGCATCCTGTTGAATGGGGAAAAGTTGGAAGCATTCCCATTGAGATCTGAATGTCCACTCTCATCACTGCTACTCAATATAGTCCTGGAAGTTTAAGCCACAGCCATTATGCAAGAAAAAGAAATAAAAGTGGTACAAATTGGGAAGGAGGAAGTCAAACTATCCCTATTTGCAGATGTTAAGATTCTATATATAGGGGATTCAAAAGACTCCACTAAGAGACTATTGGAACTCACAGAACAGTTTGGGATAGTGGCAGGATATAAAATCAACACACAAAAATCAATAGCCTTTGTATACACAGATAATGCCACAGCTGAGAAAGAACTTCTAAGATCAACTCCATTCATAATAGCTATAAAAAAATCCAATACCTTGGAGTAAATTTAACAAAGCATGTAAAAGGCATCTATGATGAAAATTACAAAACATTAAAGAAAGAAATAGAAGACACAAAAAGTGGAAAAATCTTCCATGTTAATGGATTAGAAGACTCAACATCATCAACATGTCCATACTCCTGAAAGCAATTACAGATTCAATGTGATACCAATCAAAATACCAAGGACATTCTTCTCAGATATAGGGAAAAAAAGATGCTGAAATTCATAAGGAAACACAGGAGACCACTAGCTAAAGCATCTTATATAACAAAAATAAAGCTAGAGGCATCACAATACCAGATTTCAAAACATACTACAAGGCAGTTATAATCAAAACAGGCTGGTACTGGTACAAAAAAATGGATTAACCAATAGAACAGATTAGAATCACCAGAAGTCAACCTACGCATATACAAACAACTTATCTTTGACAAAGGAGCTAAAATCAATTCCTGGAGCAAGGACAGTCTCTTCAACATATGGTGCTGGGAAAACTGGATCTCAAAATGCAGAAGTATGTATCAAGACCCCTACTTCACATCTTACACTAAAATCCACTCAACGTGGATTAAAGACCTAAATCTATGACCCACTGCCATCAAATTGTGAGAGAACACTGGGGAATCCCTGCAAGACATTGGCATAGGCAAAGAGTTCTTGGAAAAGACTCCAGAGGCTCAGGTAATCAAAACCAAAATTGACAAATGGGATTACATCAAATTGAGAAGCTTCTGTACTGCGAATGAAACACTCAGCAAAGTAAAGAGTCAACCAACAGAAAGAGAAAAATTATTTGCAAATGATGCAACTGATAAAGGATTAATAACCAGAATATACAAAGATATCAAGAAACTCAACAACAGAGTAAACAACCCAGTTAAGAAATGGGCAAATTACTTAGGCATTTTGCAAAAGAGGAAATTCAAGTGGCCAACAGACACTTGAAAAAATATTCAGGATCACTAGCCATCAGGGAAATACAAATCAAAACCACAATGAGGTTCCATGTTACCCCAGTTAGAATGCATTTCATGCAAAAATCAATAAACAACAAATGCTGGTGAGGATGTGGGGAAAAAGGTACCCTATCCACTGTTGCTGGGAATGTAAACTGGTGCAGCCATTGTGGAAGACAGTATGGTTATACCACAGAAATCTGTATTTAGACATATCATATGACCCAGCCATCCCACTCCTGGGAATATAACTAAGGGAAATGAAATCAGCATATGAACATGTTATCTTACCACCATGCTTATTGAGCTCAATTCAAATAGTAAAGATATGGAATCATCCCAAATGCTCATCAACTGAAGACTGGATAAACAAATTATGGGGTAGGTATACCCTGGAATACTATACTAACAAAAAAATGAAATCCTGTCGTTTGCAATGAAATGAATGAAACTGCAAAACATCATAATTAGTGAAATAAGCCCATCCCAAAAGGACAAATACAGAATGTTCTCCCTGATCTGTGATAACTAATACAGCACATCAAATGTAATCTATAGAAGCGAAACTAACACTTCAAGATTCAATGATTTTGAACAGCCCTTGTCTTGACTGTTGTAGACAGTTTTCATACAATTTAACTCTTTAATTAGTATAGAGGTAATCGTATGTATATAAAGTTAACTGGAAATAGATCTTAGTAAAAGTAAGAATTGGAATAGGAGAGGGAGGAGGAAGAGGGATGAGAGTGTGGGCAGGTATAGTGGGAAGAATCACTATATTCCTAAAATTATATTTTTGCAATGCATGCAGTTTGTATTCCTTAAGTAAAAGATTTCTTTGGGAGAAAAAAGATATCTTTCTCTCTCCCCCACCCCACCTTGCCCCTCTTTGTAACTCTATGACTTTCAAATAAATAAATTAAAGAAAGAAAAAAAAATAACATTTGGCTTATTTCCAGTTTGGGGCTATTACAAATAAAGCTATGTAAAATTAAAAAAAAAAAAGAATAAGAAAAAGAAAAGAAAAGAAAGAAAGGTGAGTTAAATATCACCTGTGTCTCTAATACTTTAGTTTCCATTTATTCGTCAACACAAATAATCTGAATCTCCCCCTTCCTTATCCCACTCAAGCGGCCAGGACCACTGGTCTTCCATCAACTGTACAGGGGTCAGTCCTCCATATCCATAGGTTCCCCATCTATGGATTCAACCAACCACTAGATATCAAATATATTGAAAAAGTAAAATCGTTTCCACACTAAACAGGCACAGACTTTTTTTTTTTATCGTGATTCCCTAAACAATACAGTTAAAAACTATTTAAATGACATTTCCATTGTATTAGGTATTGTTTAAGTAATCTAGAGATGATTTAACACAGTTATATGCTAAGACTAAGCCATATAGAGGGGACTTGAGCATCCATGGATTTGGCATCCTAGAACCTATCACCCACTGACCCCAGGAGAGAACTGCATTATTTCATCAGGAGTCCTACTTGACTCATTGAGGGAACCCAGCACAACTACTTACTCTTCCTCCTGGAGCTGTCTCATAATCACTCCTTCAACCACCTCTGCAACTGCTCCTCAGTCCTCATAGTCAGCCCCTCATCATCTTCCTGGTTCTCATGTCCCCTGCAGCTTCTTTGGTTTTGTCCTCTTCTCCCTCAGCATGCTTTTCCAAGTCACCTCAGTTGTTGTTTTCAGTATGGTCCATTTGCTGCTTACCCCCCAACCTACACTTTTAGGCCAGGCTACTTTAGAAAGAAGCCCATATCCAAATTTTCAACTGTCTGCAGATATCTCCTGGATAGCCTCAAAACATACCCAAAATGCCCAAAACTGAACTCCTGATTTTTTGCAGTTAACCATATTAATAATATAGGTAGGCAGAGAGGATTAAATTGATTAGATTTGTGAGCTGGTGACCAGGCCTTCACCCTGTTCCCTGTGTGATCTCATGCCCCTACTTGACCTCATATGTCCGCCCACCTGCCAATCAGACTATGTAACTACTCCCCTTTGGAAGTGAATTAAAGGCCTAGAGCATGGTGGGCCCCCCTCCTTGTCCCACGCCTTTGCCTCTGCATTCCTGCCATCCCTATAACCTAAGGCTTTGCTCCCTGTGGCTCCCGGTCTGCTCTCTGCCTGGTATGGACTCAGATTATGAGCCCAGACTTCTTTCTCCCTTAAATAAAGCCCTCACTCTCCTGTGTATTTCTTTCTCTGAATAAATGTTAAAACCTTACCATGTTGCCTGGTTTATTCGAGCTGATATTCAGAATTCTTATCTGAATAAACAGCAAAAACTCTCAAAATAGTAATAATAAAAAGCATTAATTAAAAAGGCTAGCCGATTTCATTAAGACAAATTTCTCTACATGAAAAATCTTTAACTACCTGGCCAAAAGCCTTCTGTCCTCATTAAACTTTCTATTACCAAGTAACTGTATGTGAATTTATCCAGATATCAAATTTACAGGAATTTCAAATTCTAAAAAATTATGAACCCAAGAGTACTGAGAAAAAGAATTGTTATCATAAAGTTCATTAACAAAATTTCAGTTGCCTTTAACCCAGAGTTCCTCATGATCACACGTAAACATAAGAGAATATTTACATAATGACACAGATTCAAATAAAAATGATTTTAAGAATTAATATTATTTTTAAAGATAAAAGGATAGTCAAGTCTTATTAAGACAGTTATTCAGAACACAGAGAAAGTACAAGATCTGTATTTCCAAAATAAAAATATCTATATGACTTTGTTGATTGTGAGTCTAGAATTTCATAATTCAATTACTCAGATTCCTGGTCAAAATTCAGTCGTTGAAACTTACTGGAAAACATGTAGGATAAACCATATAATGCTAACTGTTATAAAACTATGCAGGAATGAGTATATAATGTTAGCTATTGTCAAAACTATTTAAGATTTTTTTTTTATTTGACAGGTAGAGATACAGACAGTGAGAGAGAGAGAGACAGAGATAAAGGTCTTTCTTCTGTTGGTTCACTCTCAAATGGTCACAATGGCCATAGTTGAGTTGATCCGAAGCCAGGAGCCAGGAGCTTCTTCCAGGTCTCCCATGTGGGTACAGGGGCCCAAGCACTCAGGCCATCTTCTACTGCTTTCCCAGGCCACAGCATAGAGCTAGACTGAAGAGGAGCAACCAGGACTAGAACTGGCACCCATATGGGATGCTTGTGCCACAGGTGGAGGATTAACCTAGTATGCCACAGCACCGGCCCCACTATTGTCAAAACCATTCATTTCCAGGGCTTGGCAAGATGCCAGCATCCCATAGATTTGTGAGCAGGCATGCTCTATTTACAATCCAGCTCCCTGCTAATGTGCTTGGGAAACCAGCTGAAGATGGTTCAAGTACGTGGGCCCCTGTAACTCATTGTGGGAGGCCTGGAGAGAAGTCCAGGCACCTGGCATCAGCCTGGACCAGGCCCTGGCCATTGTGGCCATTTTGGGGAGTAAACCAGCAGATGGAAAATCCCTCTGTGTCCCTCCCTCTCTGTATCACCCTACTTTTCAAACAAATAAAATGAATCTTTGAAAAAACTTTCCAAGTTTTTTAAATCATAAATTCCTTATCAGTAAAAAAAATGAGAGCACATTGTATTGGATACATTACATATCAGTTTTTCTTTATTAAAATAGTACATGTCATATAGAATCTACACAAAAGGATGAGATTAAAAATTAGAAATTCTATTTTTTCCAAAGGCTTAATGGATGATAAGATCCTGGATGACACTTTTTTTGTAGCCCACCACTACAAAACCACTGTCTCCCACTGTCCCTCCTGTATTTTCAGCTGGACACATTTCTCAGATCTCTACTATGTGTTCAGTCCTCTGCAACCGTGGGTTCCATGTTCACTTGATTCAACCAATCCCTAACTGAAAATATTCAGAAGATAAAGAATGCATCTGCACTGAACATGCACAGACTTTTTGTCTTGTGATTATTCCCTCAATGACAGAGTATAACAATGATTTGCACAGCATTGCATTACACTGGAAATTATCTAGAGGTGATTCAAAGTACACAAGAAGGTCTGTGCAGATTATGTGCAAATCCATCTCATTTTGTATAAGGTACTAGAGTATCCATGGAGTTTTGGTATTTGTGAGGGGTCCTGGAATTAATCTCCATGGGGTCTAAGGGACTGTCCCTAGGTAGTTTTAGCTCTCACCGCAAAGATAGTTTAAATTCCTTTCTTTCCTACATTTATCAACATTGCCAATCTCAGTCAACAATTACTTAAATCTCTCACTGCCTTTTTTTCCAAAGACTATTTGTCACATCTTATTGAAAGTTAACATTTTTTACTCAGAATTGCAGTAGTTATAAGAAAAACTTAGAGTTTGTAAAGGTGAAGAGACAATGCTACTTCCTCTCTATAATACCCAGGAATAACATATATGTCACCTCCCACGAAAATACTCTATATATTGAGTGGCATTTCTTATGCCTACTCAGTAGTTCGGTTTGTAAGGGGCAGCTAATCAAATGGAAAACTGGCCTAAGAATGAAACATGAAAGAGAGAAATAAGGTTTGATGACATTAGCTCTAAGAATGTAGGGGCCCAATGGGTCCAGTTCAAAAACAAGCTAATAAATCTCAAAAGAAGTCCAAAGAAAGAAAATTACAATTTCTTTTCATTCAAATTAATTCAGTCCATACTTCACCATTTTAAATGAATAACTGGCAGCATCAAGATTAGAATCAATGTGACCTTATGAGTATGTCAATTACTTTATAATTTTCTAAAATTGTAAAAGAGAAAGAAAAAAAACAGGAAGCCTAAGTTCATATCATATACTGATACACAGCACTCCTAAATTACAAATATTATTTAATCTTTTTTTTACACGTAATTATAAGTGCATATTTACATCATGGGTGACATTCCATGTACCCTGTAAAAAGAAGCATACCCCATTTCAATCTTATTGTATAGTTGTTTGGTTACCAAGTCTTATTTTCAATTCATTTTCTTTGCTAAAACAGGAAGGGTATCTTTTTCCTCTGACAGTGAATATTTATATAGGGTATATGGAAGAAATATCTTCAAAATGACTTTGATGTCTTCTCCGGAGTTATTCGTCTAAAAACATTTGTCAACACCTGCATAGTCCTATGCTTCAGCTCACGTGACAGTTCGCTTTAAAGTTCTAATGCCTTAAAATCTATTCATTTTATTTGAGTTAGAAAACTTTGGAATATCTATTTCCAGTAAGCTAATTCAATATAGTAAGCTTTATAAATTATAACTTATTTAATAGAATTCAGATTAAAATAGAGCAATGTTTCTAGATGGCAGTAAATCAAAACAAGGAGCATTCACTTTTTTTAAAATTCTAAGGAAATAACTTCAGGTATAGGTGATGAAAATACAGATATGTTGACTAAAACATATACCCACTGAGATTTTTTTTAAGGGTGCAATAATTTTTACTTTGCCAGCAACTCAGGTTGAAAATCAGCTTCTGCTCTATGCCTTAGAACTTTGTTCTCAGTCTGGTTGCCTTCCTGATTACTAAGTCTTTCTAAATTAGAGCAAGCAATTTCTCTTTGTTTTACCTAATATTTGAAAATGGCAAAAAAAAAAAAATCCCTTGGGTCACTGAAAATTATCCTTTCATTCCAGCCGCCTGTTTCAAGTCAGTCAAAACATTCCAGACTTCAAAAGGAGGCTCTGCCTTCTTAGGCCATTTTGGTGTCCCTCTATGGTTGGCCTAGGAGGGATCGGTTATTTGGATAAATTAATTTCTGGAGCCTGCTGGCCTTCTAGAAGCCCTCAGTGTCTGACTGCAAATTAGTTCTACTGAACATGAAGAAATCCCTGGGCAGGCTAGAAGAAATAAATGGTGATAAAATCGAATACTACAATGTTGGTAATGTGATTTTATTCTGCTGTGTAGCTTGTAAGCACAGCTAATGTTGAATTAAATATTTTAACTTTAAAAGGGGGTGGGGGCATGAAAGCAGAAAATCAGATCAGTGTCCAAGTCACAGCAGAAAAGGCTAAAAGCCAACTTCAAAATAAAACCTCCAGCAGGAACCTTCTATGAGAACAAACAACAACGTCCCAGTTTTCCACAAAATCAACTATGTATTTACATTACCGATACAAAGCCCCTCATTGGCCGCCCCTCCTCCGAGGCAGGAAGTCACACAGTTGAATGATGCTTTAGCCAGGGCTGTGAATAAACTGTGAGGCAGTCCCCGAGAGCTGCCTTGTACAAGTGCCTGAGGAGTGCAGATCCTTAAGGAAGAGAAGCCTGCAGCCAAAACTAACAAACAGGGCCCCTCAAGCGGAACAATGGTCCAGAAAACTCAGCAAAAAAGAAAATAAACTTCATTGGCAGTTTGTTTTCCACTGTTAAGAGCTTAGCTACAACTCTATCAAGATTTTTAAGAAGGTAAGAAATTTCACACGTCCTGCATTCTCACAGCTGCTTGAGAGTTTAGAGTGCAAATGGATCATCTGGTCTGGCCATGTCTAATCCACTTTAGGAGATATTTGTATCTTTTCTTTCCAAAGTAAACAGACCCACACCTCTAAAAAGGAGTTGAAGAGCACTTCCTCTCCCCACCTCCAAGGCCCCAGGCCAGAGTTCAGCCTCGCAGTGCAGAAGCCAGCTCCTTGTAAACCTGTGCTAATTCTCTCAAAGGGAGGCCGTAAAGATCAGAAATAAAGACTGAAGCTGTGAGTATTTGGTTGGATTCCATAATATACACGTGCAAAAGAAATCAGCCTAAAAAAGAATATGATCAAGATTTAAAAAAAAATTTCTAATGCATGTCATTCTAAAACTTGTACAAGGAATTGCAATCACGGTATCTTTGTGGGTGGCTGCAAATATATGCTGGTTCCCAAATTTCTATGCATCTCAATTTGTAATTATAGTTGAAAAGGTTTTTAAAAAGTTAGTCAACACCAGAACAGTGGCTTAACTATTCCTCTAGTCCTACACTTGGATACCTTCTTTAAAAAAAAAAAAATCTAAATCAAAAAGCCAGCATTATTTATAGATGAATCAAACAGAACATATTTACCATAATGGAAATGAATAATAAAAGTTAACATATGAAATGGGTCTACAAAATGCTCATGGAAAACACATACTGTGTTAAAACAAAGCATGGATTTCAAAAGTTTTAGCACCCAAATAAACTTTTAATTCCATTTTCTGTGAGTTTTTTAAGTGTCCTCATTTATAGTTCATTTAATAATGCCCAAAAAATGAGAAAAACTATAAAGTGGCTAAATATAATGCTTTCAGTCAAATTTGTCCTAAGTATCAATCACATTTCAGTGACAAGGGATCAAAGCAAATAAGATTATCACAACTGTTTTATTCTAATTTTACTGAAAATGCCCAGACTGTTTTAAAAAAATTTTAAATTAAATATGAGAATTGATTCATGCCTATGTAAATAAATAAAAGAAACTAAATACTGTTCAAAGCAAAATGAAAACTCATCTGTAGATTCCCTACAGAAATTTCAACACTTAAGATAGAAAAGCAGGCACCGGGTAACTGGGGAAATCATTGTGGAATTCCCTTACTCCTGTAAAAGTTTAAATGAGGAAACATGGACGGTACATATTATTAAAAACCATCAAAATTTAAGCATATTTTATCCCTTTAAATGCAAAATAGTTAGGTGAATTGCCACATAAACCATAGGTCAGTGGTTCTCAAACCTTTCACAGGTAAGACCCTATTAGACTCTTCTCTCAAGACTGCACATACTTGCAAAAAAATTTATTATTTATCCATCACGTAATGATTTAGATTTCATACTTTAAAAACAGATTTGTGAAAGCAGGCATACAGCCCAGCAGTTAGGATGCCTGTGTCTCATATCAGAGTGTCTGGTTTTGATTCCCACCTTTGGCTGGTGACTCCAGCTTCTTAACAATACAGATCCTGCAAGGCAGTGGTGATGTCTCAAGTAACTGGGCTCCTGCCACCCATATAGGAGACCTGGATTGTGTTCTCAGCTCCCAGTTGTAGCACTGGCCCAGCAGTTGTAGGCAACAGGGCAGTGAACTTGTGGATGAGAGTTCTTTCTCTCCCTGTCTCTTTCTCTGTCTCTCAACTTCTCCAAAAAACTATTCATTTGCACTTCTGTTAAAACGGTAGATAAAAGGAATTGGATTCTTATCCTGAGTGAACAATCAGATAAAGTTTATATTGCTTTATCGTGGTCAATAAATATTTTTCTAGATATTGAAAATTTTAAAGGACTATGTTAGGGGGTTCCTGGTAGAGTTGAAAGCAAGAAATATCAGAAGCAGTTATATCTGCATGTGTTTTATATGAACTTTTCTGGAAAATATATCAAGTTTTCTTTAAAATTATATGCTAACCCTTAAGGAACAGCAGAGAGCCCTATACATTTTGCCTCAAATATGAAAAAAAAAATTGATTCTCATAGTTCTATTTCCTCTCTTTCATTAAGCACTAGGTCATAACTCATGCTTTCCCAAACCCTAGCAGCGGAAGGGATTTTAGAGGAAATCCAGTTCCACCTTATTCTCCAGTTTAGAGTCACCAACAGATTATCACCAAGTAGTAATGAGCTATGGCTGTCTACATAAAGCGCTTAGATCAGCCTTTGCTACACAGCCCAATATGTGTTGTTTATTCTTGGTATTAATGGCATGGAACAACTCCACGGACATAAAACTAAACACCTCCCAAGAAAATCAGCTCATTTCATTTTTCCCTTCAACTTGTACTTAATGACTGTTGCAGGTTTAACAATTTAAATAAACACACACACACACATATGGTATATGAAGAATTTAGCTATGGGTAGTTTTGTGTTTTTGGACAACAAGTTCAAAGGACTCTAGGAACAACATCCCGATCCAGTTAAGATGTGCTACAGTTTGGATGTGGTTTGTCCTTTGTGAGTTCAGGTATTGCAAGTTCAGTCCTCAGCGTGCCAAGGTGAGAGGTGGTGAGACCTTTAAGAGCTAGGGTCTAGAAGGAGATCCTTAGATGACTGAGGGAATTTAGGAGCAATCACGGGGCCTTTGCTTAGTTTTCCCAAGAGTGAGTTATAAATTGTAAGAGCAAGCCTGGCCTCTGAGTTGCTGTCTGGCACCAGTCGGGCAACATGCTCTCTTGCTCCCACATATCCTCCTGTCACTGTGGTTCTATCTGTCATAAGACCTTCACCAGAGGCATGGTGATGCCAGAGGCATGTCCTTGGACATCCAGAAGTATGAGCTAAACAAACCTCTTTTCTTTATTAAATTACCCAGCCTCAGGTGTTTTGCTACAGTAATGGAAAACAACTAATAGCATATGATATAGATATACATATACACACACATATACATGGTTTAATGATTCAGCAAAGTGCATTTATCATTTTAAAATTTTTCATTAAATTTGGGATTATAAACTTTTTACTTTCACAAATGCCTTTAATGTTTACTATCGTTTATCATTTTAAAAAAAATTTTATTTTTTTTTTACTTATCTGAAAGTAGTGAGAGAGAGAGAGAGAGAAGGAGATATATTCTATCTGCTTGTTCATTCCTACAATGCCTGCAAAAGTCAGGGCTGAGCCAGGCAGAAGCCAGGAGCCTGGAACTCAATTCAGGTCACCCACACGGGTGGCAGAGACTCAAGTACTTGACCTGTCTCTCAGGGCATGCATTAACAGAAAGCCGGAATCAGGAGCAAAGCCCACACTCCAGCTCAGACACTCAAATATGGGAAGTAGGCATCCAAAAGGGAGTCTTACACCAAGTCAAACACCCGCCTCTCTCCTGTGAATGCTTTGACAAATGAGCTTTAACAAAAGTCGACTTCATGGATGACATTATTTGTAAACTGTCCCAGTTCCATGTCACCATCAAGTTTCCCATTTTGAAAATGCAAGTGGTTAAAAGCAGCCGCACCTATCCAACTACAAACATGTTTCACACACTTGCACCCTAAATATGTTTGAGCCTATTTTCACAGTTAACCTTTGCAGCTCACCAGAGAAGGAGAGGTAAATATGTCTTTAAAATGTTTCATAGAAACTTAGATGGCCGGTTCACTCAAAATCACTAATGTGAGCCCTAAAAGCGAAGAAAGTAAAATGTATATTTGGTCCTTTTCATTCTGCCAGGAAAATCTATTTCTTTTTATAAACAGAAATTAGAAATGCTATTTTTAATAACTGATCATGAACCAGCCTTTTGAAAAAGTCCTTATAAAATATGACTGTTAAGGTCACTATCTGGATACTCAAAGCACACAGTTTTTTCTCGCAAAACATCCCAGCAATGGTTAAACTCTTAAGGAAATACAACAGCCTCATTAAAGAAAGAAACCAGCACACCATTTATCCTCTCAAGTGATTTTTGATACAGTAAAAATTTTAGAATTTCTGAATATCAAAATAAATCATCATAAATTCTGGTAGTATACCTGATTTAAGAAGTAACAAGAACAAGTGAACGAACAGTCATCCATTTCAATATCTGCATTGCCCAATGCAATTGACTCTTGGCATCCCTTGCAACCACAACCACAATGTTTCAAAATGAAAAAAAAAATAAAACTAATAATTTAAAAGCTTTCCTTTTTTCTTTTCCCTTACACAAAGAAGGGAAACATGTTAAAGAGGTCTAGGAAGTATATTGGTTTGGATTTTTTTAATATCACCTGGAAAAAGACACATACATTTGTTATTTTTTAAGTGTATTGCTTAACGAAGGCACTCGTGATTTCCTTTTGATTCTTACAAAAATGCTGAAGCACACAGGACTGGAATATTACCCCGACTTAGGTGCAGACACTAGCACACAGTAGGGCAGCTGCTGAGTCAGACGACAATGCCAACCCTTAGAGGCCTGGCAGGCCTACACTGCCACATCTACCGTCACTGGGACCACTGACTTACACTGATGAGAACAGAAGCTTAGTTATTGCTTCACCAATATGATATGGAAGGACCCATTCCCAGCTGTATGAATGAACAGTTTTTTAAAAAAATAAGAGAATGTCAGTGTGATTTATGTTAAATTTGAATGTGGGTGACTTCTGAAAGACATTTCAAGAATTCCTTTGAACTAGACACATTCATTGATCTAGTTTAGCCAAGTAGAGCACCTTGGGAAAATGTCTTCAATGACTATGATTTATTTGCAAAAAGCACATGAAATTTTTGCTATGGGATTGTTAACATATTTTGCCCTCTACTTTCACGAACTCATGTGCATGGGCTAAATTAACCTATATCATTCATTTCTTTTAAAATCCTTTTTCCCATAAAAGAATATGCAAAGTGAACCTCATCCTCTGCTCAAATTATCAGAAATTTTCAATGAATGGAGTTCTAGTAATTGAGAATTCATTGGCGTGTTCCGTGTCTTCAGCATGCTTCTATCCTTGCAAAACCTGACAGAGCAAGAAAAGCTCTGAGCCTGATTCTGGTCTGTTTCCAAAGCTGCTTGGTTCCCCGGAGCTATGTGAGGCTAAAGCTGCCAAAGAGCACTTGTGACGATTTCTCTCTGTTTACAAAACCTGCGCTCCAGGCAATTGTACTTATTCATTCACTCAACCAAAACATTTTGCACATCTACAATATGCAAAATAGAGCGAGAGGCCTAAGTGACATAAGGAGGGTAGATGTTCCTCTCTCATGCTCTGTGCCTTCAAACCACGCACAGTCTAGCAAAGAAACAGACTTTTAAATCGGGGTGGACAAGACACGATGGAATAAATCATATGCTCATTAGCAACTCAAAGCATTCATGTGTGAAGAAAGGTCCTGTTTGGGAGGGGCAGGCAGGATAAAGAAATTAAGATCTGAATGTACCAGTTTATCAAAAGATTACTGATTCTGGGACTGACACTGAGGCACAGTGGGTAAAGCCTCCGCCTACAACACTGGCATCACATATGGGCACCAGTTCAAGTCCTGGCTGTTCCACTTCCAAACCAGTTCCTTGCTAATGCGTCTTGGAAAGAAGCAGTAGAAAGGCCAAGTCCTTAGGCTCCTGTATCCACTTGGGAGTCCCTGAAGAAGCTCTTGGCTTCAGCCTGGCCAAGCCCTAGCCGTTGCAGCCATTTGGGGAGTGAACCAGTGGATACAAGACTTCTCTCTCTTCTCTCCCTCTCTCTTGCTCTTGCTCTCTGTCTCTCCTTCTCTCTTTGTAACTGTGCCTTTCAAATAAATAAAATAAATCTTTAAAAAAAAGGGTTACTGATTCTGTATGCAACATAACAGGAGAAAGTTTTATTGATTATATTATTAATTATACTTATATAAGCACATATATGTATATAAATTAATGATATTATATATAACATATACAAACATACTTCTAAAAATCTGTGCAAGATAGAATTAAAAAGATAAATTTATTTTGGTGCAAATAAAACTTGACACACATCCAATAGTTCTTTCATAACATGCATTTTCCATGCATGTTTTGGTTTTGGTTTGTTTAAAGTTTGACCGGGGCTGGATGGCTCACTCACATGGTTGTCACAGAAGGTTTCAGTTCCTGGCCACATGGGCCTTGCCACAGTGCTACCTGATTGTCCCCCACAACAAGGCAACTGGCGTCCCCCACAGTGAGTGATCCAACAGCCAGCCAGGAGGAAGCTACTGTGGCTCCTAGGACCTAATATCCACAGTAGTGCGCTGTTGCTGCTGCCAGGATGTCTGCAGGCCAGAAGTGAGTCACGAAGTCCAGACCACATTCAAAAGGAGGAGTAATCTCTAGGGGTTCCAACCAGAGGCTGTCTCCTGAAGGGAAGGCCATCAAAGAACCGGTGAATATGTATATTTCACATTTTCAGAAACACATCCTGGAAACGGGGTACAACCTGAAGAAATACTTCCTTATTGATGTTCTGGCCATCTTTTCATGTTAATCACAGGAACACTGTACATTATATTACTTATAAATAAAATTTTAGAGGTATAGAAATGTGGGCATCAAAGACTCTTTGTTACATTAGTGCCAGTGCAAAGACATACTATGACACCAGACATTTAGCACAATGGTTAACACATCACCATCCCACATCTGAGGGCCTGGGTTTGATTCTTGCCTTCAGATTCTAATTCCAGCTTCCTGCTAATGCAGACGTTAGAGGCAGCAGGTGATGGCTCAAGTAACTGGATCCCTGTTACCCACATGGGAGATGTGGATTTTGTTTCTGGCCCTTGTATTTGGTGCTTTGGCAGCCTTAGCTTTCTGTATATACGTCTCTCTGCCTCTCTGCCTTTCAAATAAAATAAATAAATATTTTTTAAAAGATATACCATGAGCTCTACAAATAATATTCATTGGCTTAAGGATGAAGAAAGTTCCAAGAAAAAAGACAAGTAGGATTTAGTAATGTAGATCTATATCACACTGGGTCCAAATGTCATCCTGTAACTGTGGAAATGGATCATAAAACCGAGTGCTAGAACTCATACTGATGCTGGTCCTCCTTCCTGTCCCTTGGTGATCACCACATATTCATTTTGTCATAAAAAGACTTTATTAACTTCGATTACCCACTCAACATGATGGGCACCAGTAAAATCAGGCTGTTAGACTTGGAAGAGATTGGGACTAGTGCTGTGATACAGTAAGCTGGGCCTCTGTCTGTAGTGCTGGTATCACATATGGGTGCCAGTTTGTGTCCCAGCTGCTCCAGTTCTGATCCAGATCTCTGCCAGTGGCCTGGGAAAGCAGTAGAAGATGGCCCAAGTGCTTAAGCCCCTGCCACCATCGTTGGAGACCCAGCAGAAGCTCCTGGCTCCTCGCTGCAGATTTGCCCAGCTCTGGCCATTATGACCATTTGGGGAGTAAACCAGCAGACAGAAGACCTTTCTCTCTGTTTGTAGCTCTACCTCTCAAATAAATAAATGGAATCTTTAAAAAAGAAAAAAAATCGGGAGACATCTTTTCCCAAATTCTACATTTTATAAATGAAGAAAATGAGGGCCAGAGAAAGGAAACAAGTCAAATCCAAGATAAAAGGACTGCCCTGATGCAGACAAAATGAAAAATCCCAAAGGCAGGTGGAGAGCGCAATTGTAGGCTCACCTTACCTGCACAAGCTAACAAGACTACAAGGCATGGATCCTCATTTTATCTGCATGCATTAGCAATGTCCTGGGACTCTATTCTATGTATCCATGGCAACCTTCACACCGCAACTGCACAGTTGTATCTCTGTGATAGCAATCTCCTGGCCTGCAAAGCCTATAATAGCGCCTATCTATTTCTCTATGGAAAAAGTTTATTGTATTATCGCTACCTCAGAATGGCTTCGTCTTTTTAATATTTTACATTGAGGCAGCAGAGATCATCCATCTGCTGGTTCATTCCTTGAATGTCCACAACAGCCAGAGCTGGGCCAGGTCGGAGCCAGCAGCTGGGAACTTAATCTGGCTCTCCCAATGTTTGGCAGAGACCCAGGTTCTTGAGTCATCATCTGCTGCCTGCCAAGGTGCACATTAGCAGGAAGATGGACTTGGAAGAAGAAGGGCCTGAACTCAAACCAGGCACTCTGATATGGAATGCCGGTACCCCAAGTGGACCCTTAACTGCTGTGCCAAACAGGCCCCCACCAACAGTGGCTTTCTGATTATACATACACTTGTGATAATTACCATCATCTCTCACAGGTATTTAAATGCCCTCCTCCCCCGACTACACTGCCCACTGAAAATCAAACCAGTGTGACCCTTTTATTGAGAAAGAAAGACCCATGGGTGACCAGTGCTAATCACTCATGTACACAGGTTCACGGTTATCTGAGCTCCCAGACCCTGCACACGAAAAGTCCCAGATCAGAAACAGCAACAGGGCACGAGTGAATGGTCAGAGCCCTCTTTCCTGTCTTTCCAGCATCAGTCGCAAGCAATTTTCATCTTTGTCACACTCCATTTGTGCTGTGCACACGGACGCAGTGAGCTACACCACAACACAAGATGCTGGCCGGCTCAGAAAAACAAGCACTTACCGAATGCGTGGAGAGGGCCTAACCTTGTGTTTGGCCCTAGAAATACAAGCATGTCACTGTCCTAGCTCTGGAGTAATTTTTCTGTCCAGGTTTAATTTTTTACCTAGAAATACCCTACTGTTAATACCACCTGGTGTCCCGTTTGATGTTTGACCATTATCTTTTCCAAACTCTCAGTCCACCTACCAACCCTGGGCTCTTTAACAGCTTGGCCTGCTCACATGAGAAATTTTGCCTAATTCCTTCCATCATGGTCTAACATCCAAAGCCACAACTTTAACTTAACCCTCTGAATGAGAGCCAGGACCTCATGCACCTAAGCAAATATGTTTTAATTAAGCAGTAGCTGGTAATTGTGAAGCACTGACTATGTGTTTGCCTGGAATAGCACACTGTATGCCAAACGACATCCTAAGCACTCTCACATGTACAACCCTTTCAGACTTCACAACAACCTCATGAATTAAGTTATCATTATCCCCAGTTTACAAAGAAAGTGGCCCAGGACAGGCACCCATATTTCCCCTGTGTGGTACAGCGAGTGAACATCACAGTGCAGATTGGAACTCAAGGAACTGGGCTCCAGAATGTGTGTTCTTACTCACTATGTATCTTTCACGTGGTGCTTCTAGTAGCACAACTGTGCAAGGATTGTACTAATGTCCCTACTTCACAAATGAGGAAGAGCTGATGCTTAGAAAGGTTTGCCCTGAGCATCAAGCAAAGACTAAACCCTGTCTGACTCAAAATCTTCTGCCCTTTCCAAAAAGATGAACCCCAGGGCTTGGCACAGGTGGCTGTATATATTGCTTTGCAACTTACAAAGTGTCTTTTTGTTTGTTTGAAAGGCGGAGAGACAGAGAGAAGCAGAGAGAGATCTTCCACTAAGATGGGGTCATTGGGATGGGTCCTACTCCAACATGACTAGTGTCCTTCTAAGAAGAGAGGAGAGACACAGACATAAGAGGGGGATACAGGGTGTCATGGGAAAATGTAGGCCGAGATGGAAGTGCTGCAGCTTCAGTCTAAGCAAAGTCATGTGTTGCCAGCATCCACCAGAGATAGGAAGAGACACAGAAGGATCAACTCCCAGATTCAGAGACAGCATGGCCCGACTGACACCTCAGTCTTGGACCAACCAGTTTCCAGAACCACAAGAATACATTTGTGTGTGTGTGCGTGTGTGTGTTAAGATTTATTTTATTTACTTGAGAGGCAAAGCAGCAGAATGAGAGGGAGAAAGAGCTCTTCTATCTGCTGGTTCACTCCACAAAGGGCTGCAATGGCAGGAGCTGGGCCAGGACAATCCGGGAGCCTGGAACTCCACGAGGGTACCTACATGAATGGCCGAAGCCCAAATATGTAGGCTATCTTCTAGCTGCTTTCCCAGGCTCATTAGCACGAAGCTGGCTTGGAAGCAGAGCAGCTGGGACTTGAACTAGTGGTACTCCAATTTGGGATAAGATTGACACAGATGGAGGCTTAACCTACTATGCCACAATGCTTTTGCATTGTTTTGAGCCTTCTGATTTTTAGTAGTGTGTTTCAGCAGTCATAAGAAGTGCACACAGGCTTCCCGAAACATACTCCTCCTTTTAAAAATGAAATTGAGGGGCCGGCGCTGTGGAGCACTAGGTTAATCATCCACCTGCAGAGCCGGCATTCCATATGGGCACCAGTTCGAGTTCCGGTTGCTCCTCTTCTAGCCCAGTTCTCTGCTATGGGAAAGCAGTAGAAGATGGCCCAAGTCCTTGGGCCCCTGAACCCACGTGGGAGACCAGGAAGAAGCACCTGGCTCCTGGCTTTGGATCAGTGCAGCTCTGGCCATTGTGGCCACTTGGGGAGTGAACCAGTGGAAGAAGACCTTTCTCTCTCTCTCTCTCTATCTATCTGTAACTCTGCCTGTCAAATAAATAAAATAAAATCTTAAAAAAAAAGAAATTAAAAAACCATTTTAATCCATGATTTTAAATAGATCAGCACAGGCTTTTAACATAGTGGTTAAGATCCCACTTCCCTGATCATAACACTTGGGTTTGACTCCTGGCTCCTGCTGCTGACTGCCAATGCAGACCTGGGAGGCAGCAGGAGATGGCCATATGGGAAACCCAGACTGAGTTCCCAACTCCTGGCTTCAGTCTGCCATCCCTGGCCACTTGGGGACTAAAAAAATGGATGAAGACCATTCTCTTTTTCTGTCTCCCTCTCCCTCTGTCTTTCTTCCTTTCAAATAAAGTTAGATTGATAAATTGTCAAAATTCTCACATATAAAATATCTCATTCATGGGGAAGTTGGATATATAAAACTCTGATTTAATTTATAATTCCTCAGTTCTAAACACATGTGCCTAGGAATTGCATAACTACTTTTATTAATTTTCTGTGCTCCTACTAATAAGATAGATATTTAATTTTTTTTTTCATTTTGGATTAAAGGCACCTTTATTTCCAGAATTTTCAAGTATAGACATAAAGTACATACACATTTTAAGAGTTTTCTTGCAAAATGTAACATCTCAGCAAAAGCTGCTGTTAGCATTTCCAATTTACCATAATTTAAAAGAGATCCAAGAAGGAGAGCTACGAGAACACATGGAGCCTTACAGTATAATTATTCTAAAAAGACATAGAATACCCTTACCAGAAATTTTTGAAATCTAAGTAAGTTGCCTGTCTACGAATTACAATCGAATGCTCTTTTCAGGGTCTGTGAGGCCTAATTCCTCTCCTCTCTCCCTGCCGATTGCCAACA